>NW_005841915.1:2108358-2116202 GCF_000455745.1 Alligator sinensis | reverse complement strand
AGGGAAGGACCGGGGGCCCCTACAGCTCAGGGGCTGCTCTGCCCACTGGCAGATCACCCCCCAGCTGCAGGCAGGCTCTGGCTCTAATAACAACCAAAAAGGATCGCTGTCAAGTGACAGAAAAATTGAAACAGTGGGTTTCAGTTAAAAACCTACTGTTTCATTTTAGGGGGCATAGAATAAAACCCTGAGGACTAAACCCTTGTCACATGTACAAGCACCCTGCAGCAACAGGGCAACGAGGCTGATCAGCAGGCACCTGCAAGCAGCCCAGGCAGTCTGCTGATCGTAAGGGGGCAGGGCCCTGGGAGGATATAGGCTGGCAGCCTAGTCTCTTCCTTGCAGCTGCAAGGGAAGAAGCTCCTGCCCAGGAGAGCTACCTGGGAGCACTAGGCCAACTGTTATGCTGCTTGTGGGGACAGCCAGGCTCAGGGAGCTCATAAGGAGCCCAGGGCTGGAAGGTGTGCCAGCTGGCAGATGAGGGAAGTTTTCTCTCTTAAGGGGTAGAGGCCTGCTTCCCCTTTATGCCTTTGTTGTAGCCCAGGGCTTAGGTTTATGTTGTATTTACACTGGGGGTTTGGGTTGGGACTCCCAGCCCCCACTTAACCATTGTGATCAAGGAATGGGGGGCTGGGAGACCCAGCACCAGCCCCATGACAATAGAGCTGGCACTGGGAGATAAGCTCTTAGGATGGCCCAGCAACAGCCCTGCTCCCAGCAACGACCCAGTGACCACAGAGCTGGTGCTGGCAAATAAAGGTCTCCCATCCCAAGTCTCATAACTGTGGAGCTCAGGCTGGGAGATAAGGATGGTTGCAGAGTGGTGCTGGGAGCTCTCTGCTGGCAGGGGCTGGGATGCCTGTTCCCTGCTCAATTCCTCACTCTTGGAGCTGAGCAGGGAACAGGCTCTCTAGCCTGTGCCTCAGCTATCTCCATCCTCACAGAGCTGAGTAGGGAACAGGCTCCCCAGCCTCCATCTCACAATCACAGAGCTGCGGCTGGGAACTGTCCTGGTCAGTGGCAGATCCTAGCTCCATGCCCCAATTGGTGATTGAGGCATGGGGCTTGGGAGCTAGCTGCAGGGGTAGGGTAGATCCCAGCCCCATGCCCCATCTGACTATGGGGCAGCTAGCAGCAAGCTAGCTGCCCCACAGGTGGATCAGGCCAGAGAGCTGGGATCCGCCCCTCCCACAGCTCTTTCCAAGTCCTGTGCCCCTGATCGGGGAGCCAGTGCCAGGAGCTTCCTGCTTCTGGGGCACACTGTCCCCACCTGGGAAGCAGGTAGTCCCCAGGGGCATGATGTAATGTCCCAGTCCTGGCCAGGAGATAGCTGTCTCCTGGCGTGGTTCCCTGCCAGCCCCTGGGCTAGCACCCAAGGGGAGCCTAGAGCTCCCCCTGGTGAAACCAGGGGTCCATTGCAGAGCCCCAGGGGGGAGGGACATTTTGCTGCCATTAGCAGCAAATCTGCTCCCACTTCCCTGCATGTGTAGATGCCTGCCTGGGAGCATTTACTCATGAGTAGTTCACTCATAAGTAAACTAATCCCAGATCAAATGCATGTGTAGGCATGCCCAGTTTCAGTCAACAGGCGGTGAACTGAGTATAACTTGTATGCAGAGGGCATGGTCTCTATAAATAGATAATGTGTGTATGATTAACTTTCATTGCTTTGATGTGAAACAAAAGAGGATGAAATGTATGAATTAATAAATGGTACACAGCAAATGTAGTACTTAGATAAGTACTTCATGAATGTTTAAGTAACTAAATAATAATTTGGTCCTGGAAATCTAAAAGGATCAGTAAATATGAACTTAAAATAACTTTGTAATAATATTACAGAGTTTTTCTAAAAGCTTTACTGCAAACAGCAATAAAAATACCAGCAAGTGCTACAAACAACAAGACAAATGAGTAAGAAAGTATTATTGTTTGGGGCTGTTATGGTAGGTTAATTGCCTGATCCTCCCTAAACCTTGGAATCTTCTTGAACTCCTCCTGTTTCTTCCAGAAGAGCTGGGCTAGAATATGGTCTGCGGTGGCATGGAAATAGTCATCCATATCAAGTGTCTGAAGCTGTGGAAAAACCGGCATTTTAACCAGTAATAGGTATTATTAGATTGATGCTTTTATCCTGTATTTATTTTACCATATATAGTAGTATATAATATTCTATAGTATATATTATAAAATATATATTTTATACTTTATTTATCCTATATCAACACACATGGGGCGCATTGACACAGGTCACTATGGCAATGTTACTGCACTGTGATTTAGTACCAAAAGGAAGTACTAAATCATGGCACAGTAACAGCCTGTACTGCCCTGTATGCACAGCACATGGTTATTTTTAGCAGCTACTTCGCTGTAGCAGCACGCTATACCAGGGGAGCACATCAGTATGGTGAAGTAGCTGCAGGTCATGTGTAGGCACCTGTGGATGCTATATCACTGTAGCACATTGCTATGGCAACATAGCATCACATGTAGACAAGCCCAGAGAATACCTGATTTCTTTCTGTCCTACAATATATATCTTTTTTTATGGCGCCTCACCTTAGAAGAGCCCTTCATACTAGATAATCTTACCTCTGTATACCTGAGACATTAACCTTGCAATTAGCAGTAGCATAAAAGGAGATTATATCCAATTAAAGCTACTTCATCCCTCCACCTGTTTATCTGACAAGTACTACTGTAAATGCTCACCTGGTTGCCTGTACTGAAGGCTAGAACCAAAACCAAGTCCTCATCACAAATGCTTTTGATATAATGTTGAGTTCCAAGAGGGAAAAATACAACATCTCCAACACCAATGTCGAAGTTTGTGGTAACTTCAGATGAAACAATAATGCCCACCTAGGCAAGAGATGCAGCAATTACTTCTTGCTAAAAAACTGAAAACTGTATAATAAGGAATAAATTAAGAATTATGGCTCCCATTATGCAGTGAGAGCTACTAGTGCAGACCTAACAGTTATTATTCACTGGCTAATGTTCAACTGTCCACACTGGAGAAAAGTAGACATTTCCATATCTTTACCTTGGTAGGAAAATGTTAACATTATGCTTTTTGAAAATAGGTGGGATGCTTAAAATGCACCTTTAAGCCTTAGTGTTTTTTGGGGAGAATTGGGATACCTGCTGGCTTTGACTGGGCTACTTTCACAAACTCCTTTATCACCTACCATTGCCTTAGCTCCCTTTGTAGTTCTTATCTGCTTCATTTTAAAAAGCGTTTGCAGTGATTATCTGCTTGTATCTTCTTTTGTCTACATGTTGTTAGTGGGGCTCAAACCTCTGGGTAAAATGTGGTCACAAAAGCTGGACAAAAGTGAAAACAACTCCATTTTTCCTAACTAAAATCTAGTAGAAGAAATGTAAAAATTACTTCAAAGCTTATTTTCACTGTTTTTCCCTTGTTCCTTAGCAGTGCAGAGTTGATAGTCCCTTTTGTATTTTGTTTTCCCTGTTTCCAAGACAGTAAGAGCTCCCACTTCAACTAGGTTCACATTTCCTGCTTGTCAGTTAGGTTGGTGCAACATTATTTTGACTTGAGCTTTCTACCAGTGTAACAGAGAACAGATTTTAACTCTAAAAGGCAAAAGATGAGCTTTGCAGCTTTAGAATATTAACAGGAATCAGAATTTTTTCTGAAAACAATCCCAGAAGGCCTACCACAGACAAAATTCCTATTAGTTTACTCCAGAGTAGTTCAATAAGTTACCTTTCCACAGCCACTAATGACATAGCCCATCTCATTAGCATTGAAGTGAAAATGAGGCTGACGTAGTCCATTGCTATATATCCTGAGAGTTCCTATGGTAAGGGTATTTTCATGCTGAAAGCCAAAAGAATACAAGCATTAGCAAAAATGCATATGTGCAATTTCTTGGTTGTAATGTACTCTGTTTTAGTTGTAGCCATGTTAGTCTAAGACATAGGCAGACAAGGTTCCTCAAAGGGAATGTACAAAACACTTTTCGTAGACGAGCCTATGAACTTCACTTCATATATCTACTGGATAGATCATGGACTCAATACAGACATTGGATTTATGACACATTACAACCTGCCTGACATCTGATTCAGCAGGTACCTGCCAGACCTGAACTTTAACATTTTTCTTTCCCCACCTTTCTCCCCTCTCTCTCCCCTCCTTTTCTACCCATTGTCTTCCTAATTTCCAACTAGTTACTTTTTTCACAGACAGCCTCTTTTCCACTTTGGAAAACAACTACAGTAGAGTCTCCCTTACTTACCTTTGGCTTCCCCCCACCTCATCTTCCCCCCTCCCTTCTCTTTTCTACCTTTTGTTTTCTAATTTCTACCTATTTACATTCTCACTGATGTCTTGTCACACTTTTAGCTTCTTCCATTCCTTGGAGTCTCAGAACAGCAGAGACTCCCAATGCCTGAAGAAGGGTGATAGCACCCAAAAGCTGGCAAAGAACTTTTTTCCAACTACTCAGTTGGTCTAAAAGATATCACATCTACACAAAGAACATTGTCTGCCAATGTACTCTGTGTGAGTTCAGACATTACCACATGCTTCAGCAGCTATGGTAGTCTATTGAAAATACAGACCTTATTCAGTGACTCACTGAAAATTTGCTCAGTGCTATTTAGACCAGATCCATTTGTGCGATAACGAGCCCACTGGATTATTCCTCCTGGAAAACGATATTCTGCTGATGCTGAATCAAAGACAGTTAAATAAGCATTAATGACAGAAAACATTCTCATTTATTATCAGTAATCGATTTCCACAAGATTTGCTTTTAGCTCATGTCCTTGTTCATATGCCAGCCAACAAGATGGGGCAGCACTAGGATTTATTTGAATTTGGGATCTCCAGCACTACTAACATGAGGTTATACCACCTGAGCCAGAAATATAACTCTTTTAGCTTATTAATGACCATCTTTTGTGAACCTGTCACCAGAGGGATTCAATAATTCCCACTGAAGAGGTCAGCATTCCGACACAACTAAACAGGAACTGTACAAACAATAAAAGATCTTAAATCAGCATTTTTCTTAACTTCAATCTAAGATTAGTAACTTAAAAATGTATTGAAGGATATTCATTGCTGACTGCTGTTAGGTAGGTAGTCAAAAGGAATGGAGGGCACTTAACCTTTCCAAAGAAAAGCTCAGTACCCTGCAGAATTGGATCTGATGTCTGTGTGAATTTCAAACAATTTTGCATAAAGTGGATCAGTCTCCAGGCGTTGGAGCTGCTAAAGTAATGCTACAAACACATTCCATATTCTAACAAACAAATCAGTCTTCCTGCCATTATTTTCTTTGCATATGTGTTCAAATCAGACAGGTCCTTCTTCATAAACCTTGCGTTTAAAATGCCTGTAGCATTCTGCCTTAGACACACAAAATATTCCCAAGAAGTGTTAGGCATGTCTCTGACCCATTTGGACATCTCTGTTCCCACAGTGGTCTTCTCTCAGTCGCATAACTGAAGGAGGGGGCAACTGGGGCAGTAGGACAAGGCATTTCATCTGTGCAAAAATAGCTGTGACTACAGCGGTGCATGAGCCAGAGCTGCCCCAGGTGCAGAGCTGCACATCTGGATGCCTCCTTCATTATCTGGAACTCAAAGCAAAACTACCACCTGTTAAGGGCTCCCTGGACTTTCCTGTTTTCTACCAGTCTCTTGAAAGGGACAGATGGCTGAGGCATTTGGCTTTGATTAACAGAGCTAACCTTAGGGGGGTGCAGGGCCTAGGGCAAATCAGCCTGTGCAGAGCCCCTTTAACACTACACAGAGCCATGGTACCCCCACAAAGGGGGTGGGGAGTGGTCTCCTTGCTTCTTCTGCAGCACAGGGCTGAGCCACCAACTCCAGGTGGGCCCTGCGGGAGGGGCTGCAGGGCCCCCCTAAAGTGCAGGGGTGGGGGCGGTCACCCTGATTTGCCATACGCTAGGGATGGCTCGGTTGACTAGTTTCCACTGCAGTAAGGAAACAACACCAACAGAACAGAGCCCTGAGTTTGGGGAGTTTCTGCCTTGTCTTATGCTCAGGTTTAAGTTGGTGCCCTATTGCTTACTAATCAGTCTTTCCAGCGTGTAAATCAAAAAGCACTCATTGACATCAAAGGCATAAAACAGATTATGTGAGAGAAGAAGAAGGCCCTATGTCTTTAGAGAGAGATACTTTTGGGCTTTATTTATGAAAAAAGAAGAAAAAAAAAGTGCTGGTTCCTGTTTAATTTTGTCCTTGATTCTTATTGTTTCTCTCCCCAGTTGTTTTAGCCAAAGCTGTGACTTTTAGCTCTTCCACTCTGTAAGGTCTTAGCTCTGTACCTTTGAGGTTGTAGAAGTACCGCCACACAAGCTTGTCTGGAGACTGCACATAGCTGGCATTCTGAATCAGTTCCATTAAGTTCGGTGGTAGGTTAATGGCCTGGTCTTCTGTCTGTTTCTTGAACGATCTAATAAAACTAATTCCACCTTCCGGCTAAAATATGTGCAATAAATATATATTAGCAAATGTACAATGAAGACTGGGAAAGATACAGAGGTTTGGTCAGGTAATGTGCTCCTAAGCATTAAGACCTACTGGGCACATCTACACATGCATTAACGTGCTTTTCCTAATGCACATTAAATTTAGTATCTCCAAAGTCAGGTACTAAATAAATACGCATTAGGCTGCCCTAATGTGGAGTACCAAAAGTGCATGCTTTTTAAGTGAAGCCTAATGCGCAGTAGCCCATTTTACTGGATATTAGCATAATTGCACTGCTTTTTATGTAACTCTTTACTGCGCAGTAAAATAGGTTACTGCACATTAAAGCTTATGTGTAGATATTCCCACTAATGTTTAATTTGGTACAGGAAATTGGATTTTTCTCCCATGCATCCTCTCCCATATATCTTCTAGCCCTATATGCAAATGGCCTTAACAGTATACTTTGCTAAAAATTTGCTTTTAAGACCCTAGAGAGATTTGGAACCAAAATAAACCTTGTCTCCCACCTGGTGCCACAAGGTGCACCCTGAAAGAAAAGATTGCCCCATCCCTATGCAAGAAGCAGATTTCAACCATGACAACCTGTGGATCCAGTGGAAGCTATGTGCTTATATGCTGGAGTCAGTCTTTGCCCTACTTCTCCCATTCAATCTAGAGACATTCAGATAAGGTTAGAATTGTCAGTGGCTTCCTCTGGCCCCATTTAAAGGAATGTCACAGTACTCAGGGGCATTATGGAACATAATTGCTTCCACATTGCATTAACTAATCTGATATCTCTTATGCACCAGAACTGGCTTGTTTACTGCAGACACATGGAGGGTCCTCCACATGTCTAGGGAGGAGGCATGCACATCCCCTCTTGCAGGGCACAAAAGATCAAAATGTAGAGGGAATTTTCTACAAAAAAATTCAGGCTCAGGGGAATGATTTCATTGATTATTAATAAGCCTGAAGAGCTAGCTGTGCTGCACAGACCTTTAATGACCTTGCTGCTATGTCTTCTGGTGTAGAGAAAAATACATCATCAACATCCAGAGTTTGAAGTTCTTCATGTGTTGTAAAAAACAGCAAGAACAAGCAGTCATCTTCTCCCACATTTTTTATCCAGTGCAATGTATTTTTTGGGAAGAAAATCACTTGTCCAGCTGTAACATTGTATGTGGTTACTGTACTGGCATCAGCATCAACAACACCAATCCAGGCAGTACCCTGAAATATAGATGGAGCAAGAGAACTTAGTGAAAGAAATGATCATGGTTGCAGTCAGCTCATAAATCATATTCACCGCTAC
This sequence comes from Alligator sinensis, assembly GCF_000455745.1. Lineage (NCBI taxonomy): Eukaryota > Metazoa > Chordata > Crocodylia > Alligatoridae > Alligator > Alligator sinensis. The sequence goes on along the minus strand of NW_005841915.1, from coordinate 2,108,410 downwards.
ACAAATCTTTTTCTAGGGTGGTTTATGCAGAAATGACCTTATCTTCAGCAGG
>NW_005841915.1:2105004-2108327 GCF_000455745.1 Alligator sinensis | reverse complement strand
AAGTTGGAATGTATGACCTCTTAAGATACCTTCTAGCCTTATCTTTCTATGATTCAACATGTATTCAGTATGCCACTAAGTCAAACACACACGACTGATTATAGAATACAGGCAGGTGACCCCTGCCTGTGACACCAAGTGGCAGATAGTGCATTCAGTCACAGACTGATGACTGGCCTATTTTCTCTGAGAAAACACATACTAAATATGCATATATAGAGATCTACATTTAGAGCAGTAAATTAATTATTTAAATAAAGACTAAGAATAGTTTATAGTTCCTAGATTAAACTCTTTGGGAAGAACCATATGTTCTTGCACAACTGATCTTCTATCCTGATAGGGGCCTTTGAGTGCTACTCTGATAAAATATCAATAATTATGAATTTCAGAATCCTAGGCTTTGAAGAGACCCTCAAGGGTCATAGCTCTCTGTGCAGATGCAGGATTCACTATTCCTAAACCATTCCAGATAGATGCCTGTGTAACTTGTTAAAAACTTCCAATGAAGGAGACTCCTCAATCATATCGCTGTTATATGATTGTTAATAACCAAAACATTGTTGTCAGTTCATATATATCCAAAGGTCCAAAACACAGTTGCACTTTGTTTAGAAATGATATCCAGCCTTGAATTATTTCTCACAATAAACTATGAGCTTGTATTTTAAAATAACTTTTACAATTTCCATTTTACAGATGGGGAAACGTGCAGCCAGAACAAATATGTCAAATAGTTTAAAATTTGGGCACCTATAATCAGGCACATGAATTGTGCGTGCTTACCCATGTAACAAATTCATTTTAAGGTGTTAAGTATACACAATTCCTGTTTACTTGGGTTATTATATGTAGTATAAACTAGAAGTATGGAGTAGTTCTGAAACATCAGGCCATTTTGACCTGTCTACATTGTCTAGATGCCAAGTCCAGTAATACCACCAAAATACACACCCCTTCCCTTCACTGTCACATGTGTGTTAAATCCCCAAAATGCGACACTGTAGCCATGATATAAGAAGGGACCTTCTTAATTCACAGTTTCACAGACACTGCAAAATCCGGGATGGTCCACGAAATCTGCTAAATCAGCAAAAATATTAATAAACATAAAATGCTAGCTCTCCAGTAGGAGCCAGTGGTACTTGCTGCTTGAAGGAGAAGGCACCAGCTGGTAGGGCAGCATGAAGGGCATTGGGCAAGATAGCGATTACCCCCTTGTCCCTCTTCCCCGCTCCAGGGCTTCTCTGCTAATAAGTGCTGAGGGGCAGGGTCACACGAAGGGCAGCCAGCAGTCAAGATGGTGGCCAACCCCTCCCCCCTGGGTCCTCTGCACCAATCAGCACTGTGGTGTGGGGTTACCATGAAATGACTGCAGAATTACAGCTTTAGGCTTCAATCAACCCATGAAAATTAGTAAGTCCTCCCACGATTTAGGTAGACCCCTAGATATAAGTAAGCAACACCAAGGACATGCCCAGAGCCACACAAACTCTTCCTTTTTGGGTGTCTTCCTTGATGCATGTTCTGGGCTGTTCTACAGGGGCTATATTGCCCATTTCAGTGGTTCTCAACCTTTTTAGACTTCAGGCACCCCTCCATAATGTTTCTGAATTTAGCGGCACTCAAATTTTTTTGACTACAGAAAAATAATAGAGCAAGTCTTCTGTTGCAAAGACCTCAAAAAGACTGCAGCAAATCAGAATGGTTCTGACACTTTGGATTCCTATTTGAAATCTCTAGGTTTATCTTGTCAATCATGTTTGCACACTTAACAGTGCTAACGTTGCAAAGCATCCTGCAGCACCCTTAAAAAGATCTCACAGCACCCCAGGAAAGAGTTACTGACCTAGTTCCTGGGGTATGGTGCATGGAAAGCAAGCGTTATTGCATAGGGGCATGCTTCTCAGCACTGCTTCCTGGCTTGGGCCTTATATACCTTATTTCAGGTATTATTATTGGTTATAATCTTTTTTATATAGTGCTATGGCTATGCATTATAATTTATGCAGAAAATTGCAACAGGAGAATCAAGAGGTACCTTAAGTAGAAAACCATGTTCATTGGCATTAAAATGCCAATGTGGGGCCCGGAGTCCTTTGCTCTTGATCTGTAAGGTGCCAAAAGTCATCTCAGACTGACGGGTGTTGATGCTGGTTCCAAATGCCATTTCTTCATCGCTCTGATACTCATTTATATCATGCCTGAATCTTGCCCATTGAATATCACCCCCAGGAAAATGATGTACCTGGAAAATTACACACGCAATACAATCTTTACCTGTATTGTAAGTATGGGGGAAGGGCTAAGGGAAAATACTGAACATTTAGATTGAATAAAAGACCCATTCTTTTGAATATTTTCTCAGTTGCTTGGTGGGTGTTCATTTGGTACGCTCTTCATAATCACTTGTGTACTTCCTCACATCTTAATATATCAACTTGGACTCATAATGTTGGAAGGGACCTCAAGGGTCATCTAGTTCAATCCCAAGAGAGAAACAGTGCTACCAAGGACAAAACTCTCAGCAAAACCAGATTCAGCCCTGGATCTTTCACTGATAGGATTATTCTGCTCATTTGCTCCCACTAGGGTGCAGCCTAAACCTGCAATTAGACAGGAGAGACCCTGATGGACCCTGATTTACACTCAGGTTCTCTCCCAACCAGAGCAAGTTGGCAGGGCATTTTTCCCTACCAGGAGACGTGGAGGCAGGAAGAGGCAATATATACCTGGCATTAGTTTATTTTTCAATTTCAAAAATTCAGAAGTATTAAAAACAAAACTGAAACGATCTAATAATTTTTTTTTGTTTGTGTTTTGTTTTTCACAAGAGCTACAAAGCTACCAGGTCACAGAGATGAACAAATTCATTTTTTAGGCCACTATTGCCCAAGGAGAGACCATCACGTTTATTTTTATTTATGATTTAAGAATACATTTCAACTAAAGGTAACTCACTGGCTTTTATTTAGATTCTTGTTTTTCATTAATATTTAAGAGCTTCATATATTGTTGTTTCAGCGTTGTATTTCAAAAAGCTGTTACTGTTCTGAATCTACCTTATTTGTAGGTGCAAGTAATTGGATGCCCCAAACGATTTAAATTGAATTTGAAATTTTCTGTATATGAATCTTTGTGATCCCTGAGTCTCTTTGTACCTGCAGTTCTATGCACTATGCATACCAAGAGTGAAGCTAAATGAAGTTGTCTGAACAGTTGACTGCAAACGCACAAATTGAGTGTAATGGTATTGTTTTACAAAATGAAGAATTGCTACCTTAGATTTACCCAGATGATTCAGAAACTGGAATCTGACATCC
>NW_005841915.1:2103793-2104994 GCF_000455745.1 Alligator sinensis | reverse complement strand
CTGCTGGTGTTTGTGGGGAGGATACTTCCTGCTTTTGCATGTTTGGCTGTATCATACTCCCAGCGTTTTTAATGTAGACCAAGGACCAGATCAGCACTCCCATTATGGTAGATGTTATACAGACCCACAGACAGATTAGGAAAATGTTCATTATGGACCAAGGATAACTTTTCCCCTACAAGACATTAAAAAACAAGCAAAAAAAGAAACAAAAACAGAGTTACAAGAATTGAACCATGAATTCAGTGGTTCTTCTGTAATCCAGACTGGATCCTTTCTGGAAGACATGCTGAAGTCATTCACAAAACACTGGGCTCAGTCCTGGGATGGGATAAAATGTTACAGTTTATTATACAGATCTTCAGTGTTCTGCAAAGACTAAGTAGCAAAATGTTTCCATCATTCAAACTATTTGCACTTTCTTTTGCTGGTTTCTTTTTCATAAAGAACCACAAGATTTTGAGGGCTTGAGGCATCAATTAAAGCAGGGGTGGGCAAAATATGGCACAGAGGCCAGATGCGGCCCACCAGGCCATTCTATCTGGCCCGCGGGGCCCCTAGAAAATGTAGAAAATTAATATATTTCTGCCCCTGGTTGCCTGTCATGAGGCCCTCGATGGCTTGCCAAAACTCAGTAAGTGTCCCGCCACCCAAAATAATTGCCCGCCCCTGAATTAAAGGCCTAAGGGGTGCTTGCAGATGTAAATCCCCCCCCCCCCCCCGAAAACACATCGCTTTACTTTAAACTTAGCGTGTTCCTGCACTGAGCCCTGTCCATGCGCAAAAGAGACAGAGCGTTACTTCAACCTGGCTCGCCCAACATCTGTAAAGATCGCGCACTTTAGTGGGGCTTTTTTGGTGCTTTTGTCTAAAGGGTGATTGAATCAGCTTTAGCTAAAAGTGCCAAAAAAAGCCCCCCAATGTGCCCAAACTTTATAGATGCTGCGGAGATGGGTTGAAGTAACATGTTGCTTCTTCCAGTAATGTGTGGGTTTTTGTTGGTTGTTTGGTTTTTTTTTAAACGTCTGCAAGCAACCAAAATGTCATAGATCTCTGAGAGCTATGGTAAAGAGAATATCACTTATATCACTTATGCTTTGTTATATCTGCCTCTCTTCGCCGGCTCCTGGCAGACTGCAGACCCATGTCTGGAGAAAGGGTAGGCCAGCAGGGATCTCAGAAATATTAATTTTTAATTTGG
>NW_005841915.1:2099720-2103773 GCF_000455745.1 Alligator sinensis | reverse complement strand
GGAATCTCAGAAATATTAATTTTCATTTGGGCTCACTCAGGAGGTTCAGGGTCCTGAAGGTGATAAAGGGCACGAGGCAGGCAGCTGAGAGTGAAGCTCCTGGATGACCCTTGGAGCCAGCGCATCTTTGAAGAGCTGAAGGTCTTTACCTTTTTCATTCTGCAGGGATGTGATCAGTCTTTGGCCCCAAGGGACATGTCACTGTTTTTCTTGTCTCTCGCTAGTTTTCTTATATTGGGAATAATTGGGCCTGTGTGAGCATTTAGCCAGTGGTGTATTTGTAATATTAGGACCTTGTGTTAAATAGTCTTCTTGTAACTCTGCTCTCCTTCCCATTTCAAATAAATAAATTTCAATAGGTTATAGTCCACACTTTCAAAGCTAGCTAGTGACTTTGGATCCTTCTACATTTTTAAATAGCTTGTGTAATTCCATAGCAAACAGCAGTAATACACAACTCAAGAGAAATTCTGCATCACCTATAAAATAGGTTTTAGATTAGATTGCATCCAAAGTTAACGTCCCAGTTAGCAGAGCTTTAAACTGGCCTCCAGACCAAACCCAGAGAATTATACAACTGTATTTAAAACAGCCCTATGTGCACTATTTGATAGTAGCAATGTAGCAACCCTGGTTTCAGTTAAAACCACATCATATAATGACAAGGCATTTATACATTGTGTCATCACAGAGTTCCTGACTTGGGTATTTATAGCACATAGCTGTTTAGAAGACCAGTATTATCCCTTTATGTGTATCATCTCAAGTGACTGAGGGTATAGACAAGTGTACATTCTGAGTGCTAATTTCTAGCACACCAAAAAATGTGGAGGTGGGAGGGGGACAGGCATCACAGCCACCTAGCTGATGAGCTACACAGTTGTGCAAGTTCTCCAGCAATAGAGGGCTGCTCTTTGGGTCTCCCCTGCTGCTAGAGGAGCCCAGGAGGGGAGAGAACAGGCTGTCAGTGAGCAGCTGGCAGCCCCCAGCCCTGGGGGAGGCCACAAACAAAAACTGGTCTCCTTGCCTCTGCCACCCCCGGGCCTTATCAGTGCTCCTTGAACAATCCCAGGGAGACCTTAGGTTCTTCAAGGCTGCATGCCACTACATGAACAGTCCTGGGCAGTGGGAATTGGAGCTAGGGCTGGAAGAGTCCTGGCACTGTTTAAGCATGGTGGTAGCAAAGTCCCAGCAGGACACCCAGAGAGCTCACTGTTGGGTGGGCCATCAGTGGGGACTTTGGAGGGAGAGAAGACTATCAAAGAGGAGAATTTATCTCAGAATAGACAATAAGTTTTAATGCTAAAAAATGGTAGACAGCTAGATAGTACAGGGGCAACACAGAGTCGTATCATGCATTCACGATTTAAGTAGCTCTTCATATTGAAATCACATATTGAATTTCTCAGAAATTCAGGATAAGCAGTTGTCTGACCCAAGAATTTGGTTCAGAAATTCTTCCTCAGCAAGTATACATGGGAACAAGATGACGTACTCTATTTTAGGACTTGGCCTGAGAATACAGTAGAACCCATCCTACTTTATCGCCTTGGGTTTCATTTGACTCACTTAGTGTGCTTTATTACATACTACTTTTTAAATTAATTTACTGCTTAAATTCAATAAGGGCCAGCTCTTGCAAAAACTTACTGACATGAATACTTTACTCGTGTGAGTAGTGTCATTGACTTACTTGGACTACTTTGATAGGTAAAGTTGTTGCAGAATTATGCCCTAATTATGCCCTGAGCTGGGAGTCCCACTGCAGGGGGAAAAATCAAATGTACTACAAACTTCATGTGGTATTAAAAACTATAGCTTTTAAGAAATTATTTGTAATAACACTTCAAAGTATATTACAATGGGATTTTCAAAGGAGTCTTAGGAAGCTGACACCAGACTTAGGAAACATATGCTGCAGCATACTCCATACCATAGTAGTGAACTTGTTTGAGAGTTTAGTACCTACAAAACGTGCACCCATTTAACTAACTCAGTTTCTAAATCAATCCAGATAGATCAATGTAGCTCCCTTTAAATTAAATTAAGCTTAGGTCAATATCACCAACTATAAAGCAATGCAAGAGTATCCATCCACATAAAGTTGCACTTTAACTTCAATTTAGAAACCAATTTAGCTGTACTGGCACAATTTTTCTGTGTAAACTTTCTCTGTGCCTTCTGCTATCACATGCTAAGTAGCATATGCTATCACATCTTTGCTAAGTAAAGAAAGAGACCCTGATGGTTTTTTGATTGTGTATTATGTCCAGCCATTAGACAAGTGACAATAGAAAGATTCTGTTTCTTTCTTTTCTTGTAGTATATTTTAAATACATATTATTTTCCCTATTATAAAACAAGAGTTTGGTCCCCAGAGAATGATTAATTCTCTTGATAATGCTCTAGCAACAGAATAAGAAAAACTTACTGGTATCATGTGTTTCCTTTGGTCCCTTTCATATGAAGGACTTTGTGTATGTTCGCCATTCATTTCGAATCCCGGGTTATCCATTTAAAGTAACTGGTATTTTTTTGTTTAAAAATATACATGTAATTTTAAAATAACATAATTCCAATCCAGCAAGCTTAACACTGGAGCATAAAGCAATGGCTAGTTTTCATTTTCATTAGAGACAGTAATGCCACTTGGAATGATCTTATATATAAATATGTTGCAAACCAGGAAGTATTCTTCTTTACCCTTTAAGAGGAAGGATCTGCCTACTTCTACATTCAGCCTTGAAGTTATTTATTTTGCCTGCACATCACAGACCCATGAAATGACAAGACGTGCTTTGTTGTAACAGGCAACTGAGGAACCAATGGGGACAGCTCATCCAGTTAAAATGGTGAAAGTAAATCAGAGTGAATTGGAAATAGTGAGAAGGAAACTAAAGACATGCTCCCTAATACAACGTTTGGACAAGTATTTTAAGTAGAACACAAGAATAAAAAACTACATTGGGTAGCTGACAAAGAAGCCCAAATCTTGAACACAGAAAATAAGAACACTTTTCTTGATTTTTGAGGGACTTAAAAACCACAGGGTACTCTATTTGTGAGTGATTATGTGAGTATCTGTTGGATAAGAAGCACAGCTGCACCTGAATAGCCACAGCTAGTAATGGTGGAAAAAGAAAACACACAAACTGATGACAAGCAGCAATTTTGCCATGAAGTCTTCAGATCTACTTGGCCCACACTTGCAGGGAGGCAGTTAGAAAGGCCAAAGCAACTACAGAACTGAGGCTGGCAACACTAATTAAAGACAACAAAAAGACTTTTTTTAGGTATGTAGGGAGTAAAAGGAAGGTGCAGGGCAGCATAGGACCCCTACTGAACAAGAAGGAGCAATTAGTGACAGAGCTGGGGGACAAGGCTGAGCTATTCAATGAGTGTTTTGCCTTGGTATTCCTGAACAGGGCTCAAGATAAGTCTCCTAATGGGTTCTTAGACGGGCATCAGAGGGACACCAGGCCACCAACTGTCGACGCTGACTTGGTGCAATCAGTTGGATAGACTTGATGTGTTTAAGTCAGCAGGCCCGGATGAGCTGCATCTGAGTGTACTGAAGGAATTGGCCAGTGTCATAGCAGAACAAGTGGCACGGCTGTTTGAGCTCTCGTGGCACTCAGGTCAGGTCCCAGAGGTCTGGAAAAGGGCCAGCGTGGTCCCTATTTTCAAGAAGGGGAGGAAGGAGGATCCGCGTAATTATAGGCCAGTCACTTTCAACTCCATCCTTGGAAAGGTCTTTGAAAAGATTATGAAGGATCATATCTGTGGGAGTCCAGCAGGAAAAATAATGCAGCAGGGAAGCCAGCATGGATTCGTAGCAGGTAGATCATGCCTGACCAATCTGGTTTCATTTTATGACAGGGTCACAAAGTGCTTAGATGCCGGAGTAGAGGTGGATGTTGTTTTCTTGGACTTTAGCAAGGCCTTTGATACAGTATCTCATCCTATTTTCATAAATAAATGAAGAGGCTGTGACACAGATGTTTACACAGTCCAGTGGGTGGCAAATTGACTTGGCGGTGGCCACCCAAGAGA
>NW_005841915.1:2069401-2097436 GCF_000455745.1 Alligator sinensis | reverse complement strand
AAGTCTAGCACTTTCACCCTACTAGTTACCTTACCCACTCGACGTCTTACGGTGAATTCTATTATTAGGTGATCACTGTCTCCCAGATGGCTACCAATCTGTAGGTCCCCTACCATGTCATCCCCCGTTGCCAATACCAGATCCAGTATGGCATTCCCCCTAGTGGGACTGTGTACCTCCTGTGTCAGGTGGAGGTCCTGTACACAGGTTAGAAACCTGCGTGAGTGGTGGGACTTTGCTGTCTGTGACTCCCAGCAGATGTCCGGGTAGTTTAGGTCCCCCATGACTACCGCCTCTTTAGCTTTTATGATCTCTGAGAGTTGCCTCAGGAGCCCCAAATCTCTTTCTTCCCCTTGATGTGGGGGTCTGTAGCAGACCCCTACCACCAAATCCCTTTCTCCTTGCCCCCCATGTAACCTAACCCACAATCCTTCTACCTCCTCATCCTTGGATTCCGTCTTGATGAGGGTTGACGTATATTGCTCACTGACATAGAGCGCAACCCCTCCCCCTTTCTTCCCCACCCTGTCCTTTCTGTACTATCTATAGTCCTCAATATGTACTGCCCAGTCGTGGGATGAATCCCACCAGTCATCTGTGTGATGTAATCATCTGCAAAGCTAATTGCACTTTATCATGCCTCAGCAGATGCATGACAAATAGAACCAAGGAGGTGATACTTCCCCTCTGTGTGGCATTGGTCAGACCACAGTTGGAGTACTACGTCCAGTTTTGGGCACTGCACTTCAAGAAGTATGTTGATAGACTCAAGGGGGTCCAGTGGAGGGCCACTCATATGGTCTGGGGCTTACAGGACAAGCAAGCCCTATGAGGAGAGGCTGAGGGACCTGGACCTCTTCAGTCTCCTCAAGAGAAGGCTGAGAGGTGATCTTGTGGCCATCTACAAATTCATTAGGGAGATGCAGCAAGGGATCAGAGATGCTCTGCTCACCAGGGTGCCTCTTGGGGTAACAAGGAACAATGGTCACAAACTGACAGAAAGCAGATTTAGGCTAGATATCAGGAAAATTTTCTTCATGCTATGCATGGCCAAAATCTGGAATGGGCTTCCAAGGGAGGTGGTGCTCTCCTCTAGCTCGGGGATCTTTAAGAGAAAGCTGGATAGGCATCTGGCTGGGGTCATCTGACCCAGCACTCTTTCCTGCCTCTTTCCTGCCTAGGCAGGGGGTCAGACTCAATATGAAGCACTGGATAAACACTTATCATACCAAATATCCCACATCTTGTATTCAAAGTACAATAAAGAGGCCATAGCAGAAGCACTCGTGGTGCAGCCCCGTCAAATTCCAACAAATATGTGAATTCTGCTACATATCTTGTCATATAAGGACATGAATAATAATGGAAGTACAATAACAGTGGTTGCATATTTTGTAGTTTTATATTGACCAGCAGTAACTGGATGAGCTAATCTCATGTCCTGTAACTAACACTGTGTTCAAAGAAAAAATGGACTTAAATTGCAACAAGGAAGATTCAGGTTAGATGTTAGGAAGATTTTTTGTTTAAACGATGAAGATTGTGAAGGACTGGAACAGATTATTTAGAAAGGCAGTGTCATGGGTGGTTTTTAAATGCAAGTTCGACAGACATTTGGCTGCCTTGAAAAGCCCCCTCTTTTTCTATGATTTTTATGGCCATACAGTCATTATGCAGTCATTCAACCCATGCAGAAAGTGTAAATAACTGTACAGAGCAGAGAAGAATCAAATCAAACACCTTCTTTGTCTGAGCATGCTTTTCCTTTCATACACATAATCCAGTAAAAATACGTTGTATTTCATGGTACATTTCATGACATTTAGTAAAATGATCTTTGGCAATCAAACGCATGGTCTAAACGCAGACACTAGTTTTGCCCACAATATTGTAGGCTGGTCTCTCAGTTGATAAAATTGAAATGTATTGCTGAATAAACACTCTTGAGGAAGATCTTGCCCAGCAGAATTCTCATTTCTTTACTGTAACCTAATTTAACACAGTTGATTGATGCAATCCAGATTTTTACAACACAACTATGGTTATAAATTCCATATTGTAATCACTCAGCTTCCTTCTGCAAAATAACAGTGAGATGATGAAAGCCGTGTGTACTATAGGGTTCCCAATCTAGTTACTGACTTCAAAGAACTCCGGTGGGGAAAGTTCTCTCTCATCTATATTATTCATCTCTTTTCATTATCTTTCAATTCTTCAAAAGAGCCTCTTTGTATTTATCAGTCACTTAACGTACAACATATTTTCGAGTTCCTGACCCAGGTTTCTTACCTCTGATAAGCAAAATTTTTTTAAGAAACTAAAAATGGCTCTCACAAACATTTTGAGATCTGTTTCTATGTGGAGCTATGTATGCTTCATCTAGTGTTTTGTTTAGTGATTTTAAACATGGCATGATATGCCAGACCGATACGTTAGGAGGCTGAAGTAAAATAATTGAAAAACAACTACAGCTTAGAGCTACTGTAAAGTTTTTCTTTAAATAGTTTGCCATTGTGCACCTCAGTGAAACAGTTATAGGGGCATGATGATACTTCAGGTCTCATACCCATCCAGTTTTGGGCTTTTCAAGCAAGACTGCTTTAGAGAGCATGAAATAGCAATAAATGTTATACTTTTGTTGGATATGAGACGTAAGTTAGCTGTGTTTGTTTGAAGTCAATCAGAAGTCAGGATAGATATACATCTTTATAGACTAACTAAATTATATTAATATATCTATCCGTCTATCTGGTAGACAGACAGACAGGCAGATGTGCATCTCTCTCTCAAACTTTCATGAACCAAAACTCACTTTATCAGATGCTGTGAAAGGGCACGCAGAAAACAAAGTATAAGGTGGTGAAATAGATTAGAATACAAGGGGGGGGGAGATAGGGAGGAAGGGGCTAATGCTAGGAGAGAAAAGCAAATGAGCAGTAAACATCAAGGAACAAAAAGGGAGTTACAAAACCTAGTCCAGATAATGAGGTTAGAATCCAGTGTCTCTGTTTATACCATACTTAGCAGTTTGTGGGGCCTCTCCAACGACACTGGCTGCAGTTGTGGCGCTCAAGCTCAGAAAGCCAACTCCATCATCTACGAATGTCTTTACGGCCCTCCTTTGGGTGCCCAAGGTCTTATTGACATTGACTGTTTTACCCGTTGCTGGTTTTCTGGCCCTTATGCTTCTAACATACGAGTGTGGTGACACTCACTTCATCATCATCACAGTCTGCAGATGATTTCTTGTTCCACACTTTCCTGTTCAAACTGGTTTTTATTTTTTTTGTCTAAGAATAGCAGTCCTGAGGTCAGCAGTGGAGTATCCAGGGAGGTTGAACTGTTCTGCCACAGGCTTCTGTGTCTTTCTGCAGCAGATTAGTGTTCATTCTTATATGTAGAGATTGCCCTGTCCGTCTGATGTAGACTGCAGCAGGGCATTACAATCAGGTGATGGCGTACATGACATTGGTAGAGTTGCAGGTGAGCAAGCCTTGGATGTACTCCTTGTTATTAGGTCCAGTGATGAAGTGGTCTGTACTGATGTGGGAACACAGCAGGCATTTGCGTCCATTGCAAAGCCTGGTGCCTCAGTGAGGATGGGAGTTTGTTAGTCTGTTGTTTGAGAGACACCATTTGAGGTTGGGGAGCTGTTCATAAGCAGTAGAGTCGAGTAAAGTAGTGTGTCAACTATCCAGAAAGTCAATTAGCTAGAAGGTTTCATATTAACACAACAATAAGGCCATAGTTGGGTTTTGCTTGTTGATGAAACAATTGTGCATTGTTTATTTTGTAATGTTTTAAAATCCCCAAGCATTAGTAAACACCATAGGGTTTTTTTCTACTATTTTCTAATAGTTACTGTACAGTACAGCAATTAGTCTTCAGCACTTCATGCTGTACTGTTTGATTATCCAGAAAAACTGATTATATAGAATACCAGTGACACTCATTATTCTGAATAATTAGTGTTCTGCTGCATTTTGTGAGCACTTTGCCTGTCATCATAGGGAGATTATTTTCTGGAAAGCACATAAAAGAACTAGTTGAGTTCTCAGAGTTCCCCACTAGCAAAATGCAGAATTTTAGTTTCAAAAATCAATAAACCAGTCTTCAAGTGACAAACTCATTTTCCTCTGACTATCTATTTCAGAGCTGTCCAGCTGGCAGCCCACAGCATGTTCCCCCTGGCTACCACACCTCACATTGCTCCAGCTGCCACTGCCACTGGGATGCCCTCCCTTCCCTTCTCCAGCTTCTGCTGCCTGCTTCCTCCCCTGGGGCTGAAGGAGCCTGTGGCTGGGTTGTTCAAGGGACCTAGAAACCTTGCATAGTGCAGCATGGGAGTGCCAGTTCAATTTTGTGAATTGATTGGCACGGCAGGGGAGGGATGGACACAGCCCTACATGACATGGAGCCCTGTGTGTGCCAGGGCGTGGGAGGGAGGGAGGGAGTAGAAGGGGGGGCCTGTAGCACTTAGCCACTCAGAAGTTGGACAGCCTTGATCTTTTTACTATCGATTAGGCCTGAAGACACAGCATTTTGAGATTTTCAAATTAGTTTTTTTTTCAAATGAATTCATCTATAACTTGATTGAGAGATTTTATGAATCTGCATTTGTAAAAAAAGAAGTAGCAAAAGATATCCTAAGAAATCCTTGCCTGGTGCATAACTTCTGGACCATCGTAGGTAAAACACCATTCTTACACTACCCTTAATAAAAGAAGGAAAGGCAATCATTAATTATTAAACACTTAATTGCCAAATGACATGTAGGAAATAAAACATGCTTATAGAAATATCCAATGAAACCTGGATCGTTTGTATCTGCATGGTTCCCAAGCCTACGCAGCTCACAGCAGTGTGCTGAATTCAACTGTTCACTGTGGTATTTACTTCAAATGTCACCACTTCACTCAAGAGGAACTCATTAATGGTTCCAATACAACTGATCAGAGAAGCAGTGTCCTTTGAAATAAAAGCTGCAGCAAACAGCTGGAGTATCTTAGAGGTCCTGCATTTGTGCAGATGCTTCACGGACCTTCATCTTCACAGGTGGGAAGGGAGAGGGGGTGTTGAGAACTTCAACTGAAGTATCTGAGTTCGACTGTATGCTTCGAATGGCTGTTTCCAAACTAAATAGGACTATTTGCTGGAGAACAGGTCAGAGCGCGAGGAGTTTTGGTTAGTCACTGTACGTATATCATGATTATTTTATAGTAACTTGAAATTGTCCTTATAACTGTGCGCCACTAAATTTGCTTAATTAAGATACAAGGTCACTTGCATATTTTGTGCTTAATAAATTGTATATAAGGTTTCTAACAGATAAGAGCCTGTAAACTTCTTTGCCCACCAGACTACAATAGTATAAAAAAACAAATTGCTGTCAGAAAGCTGACATGGGGCTCTTGTGTAATTATACTGATATAAAGGAACTAGATGAGAAGCTTTTTACATGGCTATTCGATCTCCCATCTATTACTGTATCTGTGGTGTTAAATACAGCAGACTACCAGAAGTCGGAGGTGTGGCCTGCTGCAGAATTCAGGGCCCCTGGGCCCCCAATAGGCATGGCTACTGATAGCAGGAAGCAAGCTAGGGCTGTGCTGACGCAGCCCTGTGGCTACTTGGCTTCCTGCCACTGCCCCCAGCCCTGCCACCGCTGCAGCTGCTGGTCCTACAGATCCAGCCCTGTAGCAACTTTTGGTGTAGATAAATGCTGTGCTTGTAGCCCAAGCAGAAGGGGAGCTACTAAGGCAGCAATAAACCACTCTTTATCCCAATCCATATAGCATCACAGCTAGAGCAAAGATATACACATACCCCACTACGAATCTGGCCACCTGAATCAACAAGATACAAGTTCTCACCTATACTTGTACAGACGTCTGACAAGGAAAGGTGGGGTCTCTTCTGGATCCACTGCATTCTCCAATTTTGCTTCAGTTAATCTCATACATATCTAGAGTTTTTCCCAAACATCTTCTGATTGATCAGTTTGATTTTCTATATCCTCCAAGACTGTAAGGAACAAGCCTAAACCAGATTTTCAGCAGTCCCAGCAAAATATCCATTTAGCAGATATCCATATACCATATTTTATGGTGTCCGTTAGGTAAGTCGACCCCATATTTTCACTCCAAAAAAAGTTAGGATTTTCCTGTGTATGTTGATCCTGCCTTGCTGGGTGGGGGGGAAGGGGTGACTGGAGGGTGGCTGGGTGCGTTGGTGGCAGGGAGGGCATGTGAGGTGCTGGAAGCTTGGGCAGCCAGCTGTGTGTGGGAGTTGGATTAGGTGCTTCTGAGCTCAGGCAGCACCTGGCCAGCTAACAGCCTGCCTGGCCAGGCCCAGGGGGGCACCACTGCTCTGGAGGCAAGGACTGTCCCTGCCCTCTTCCCCGCCCCCCCAACAGTTCAGGGGCTGCCTGGCCCACTGGCAGCCTGGCCCCCAGCCATGGAGCAAGGCAGGAAGGCTCCAACAAAAGCAGGATCAGGCCCCTCGCCGCTTCTGCCTTCAGCAGGCTCCAGCAGCCTGCAGGACACTTGGCACTGCCTGGGAAGGAGCTACATCACCCCATGGGCGTAGTGGGGTGTCGGGCAGTGGGGTGGGGTGGGGAATACTTGGGGGAAAGGGGGTGGTGTGTCAGGCAGGGCTGGGTGCTGCCCAGGCTTCCAGAGCCTCCCACGCTGTCCCCATGGTCAGTGCACCCTGCCACCCTCTGCCACCCCTCCCCTCCATGTTGCCCAAGGGGCAGGGCAGCCCATTCCTGGGTGGTGCGAGGAATTCTGTGGGTTGCAGGAGTCTGCTGAAGGCAGAAGCAGTGAGAGGCCTGATTCTGCTTTTGATGGAGCCTGCCCACCTCTCCCACAGCTGGGGGCTGAGCTGCAGGGGAGGCTGGGACGCTCCCTCTGCATTCTGAACTCAAGGCACCCCTTCATAACTTCCATGAACTGACTGGCACCCTGGGCTGTGTGCTGCTTGAGCTGCCCTCCCCTGCAGCAGGGAACCAGTGATGGGGCCAGGCTGAAGTATAATATGGCGTACAAGACAAGGTGGAACTTTAAGGGTAAATTTTGGGGGTTCAAACCTTGATTTATACATCGTGAAATACGGTATACGTGAAAACTGCATTCATAGGAAAGATCTTTCCCTAACTCTTTCTTGCTGGATTGGAATAATCCGTTAGTGCTTTTTAGGCTTTCTTCACTTGTTTTATGGCTATGTTACCAAAGCCAACTTTTATTCATCTATTCTCCCAGTCCTTGAGGAATTTGGTTACAAAAACTTAGCACAGGCTTCCAAGTAAATACACAAGTCATTCCTTGCAGTTTATATTTTCACACTACGTAGCACAAAATCAAATTACTGCCTATGGTAGTTAGGCTTTCCGACTATACCTTTTTGCTTAATTTTCATTGCAGAATTTACTATTTGCTTTACCTGGTAGGCCATTCATTTTAAACATCCTGCAGACACGCTATTTGCAATGTTTATAAAGTTCACACAGAAGCTGGTTACAGCTGCAAGATGGCTTAAGACATTCACCTTAGTTGCATTTCTACAGCCTTGCTCAGGCTCTTGAAATTGCCAGCAGGTCACGAGGGCTATAACTGGCCGACTACTACATGTGGCTTAACATTTACTTTTGGAGTTATTTTATGTATAGTACACAGATTCTTTTTGACGAGTGTTCAAAATATTCTTTAAACTATGGGTCACATGCAGATTTTAGACATTATTGGATTCTCTACTTAGTACAAATATCAGTTTTGGAATTAGTCACCTCACTGCTGATGGTGAGCAGAAATACCATGCAGTAATTTTAAATAAATATAAAAAGCATACAAATCCACTTCATAAGACTTAAAATAAAGCATTAATTTGACCTACAAAAGTGCTCTCAGAACAAAGCTACGCAATACACAGATACTAATAGTTTAATTATAAACATTTAGAGACATTGTCAATACTACTTGATTTTTATTTTTAGTTTTCTTTCTTTTTATCTCCTTGATGGTCATGATCTTGATCTTCTTTGCTACTGTTATCATCAACTAGGCTTTTGAGCCTGGACAAATGGTGCAGAGCCCTACAGAAAGAAGAAGATTCATTATAAATTTTAAAATGTATGATTTAATCTATGTGGTTTTAGCACATAGTACCAATAGTACTATTCCTTCACAACAGCTAATCTATTAATCTGTATTATCTATCAAGAATGAAATTATCAGGTTGGGCATCTAAACTATACCCTGCAGAATTCATTATTTCTAAGCCATTCTGGACGGATGCCTATCCAGTTTATTTTGGTCTCTCTCCGAGTGAGAGAGTTTAATCCTACATCTGTGTGGAAAACTTGACTAAATGAACCTTGAGGTCTTTTCCAAGACTATAATTCTATGAAATAAATTTAAAGGCTTTGAGGCATTTCTCTGAACTTCAGGGATAATTATGGCATGCCGCTGCAGTAACAAGAAACTAATTAGTCAGGGCCAATTATGGCATGCCACTGCAGTAACAAGAAACTAATTAATCGTGAAAATACAAACTGCCCACACACTACTCTGCCAATCTCCTAAATTTTTTTTACTGGAAGGACCAGCTCTTTGGTTATTTATGATCCAGCAGCACGGTTCTACAGAGGATATAAGAAAGCCCACACTTACTATACTTTTGTACTGCATGACTTTATATCTATTTTTTCTGTCCATAAGTTCCTTTAAGTTTTTTTTTTGTTCATTGAATATCATGGTTCATATTATTGTACCAATTAAAAAAATTATAATTAAATAATCCATTTAGAAAAAGAGCCCTGCTTCCTATTTCTAACTTCTCAAAGTTTAGCATTTTCCAGCCTCCCCACTTGTTTTCAATACTGCTCAATTCAATACGTTCTGCAGATTTTACCTAATGCCCAAAAGATAAGGGTTAAAAAGAACACTTACTTTTGCAGGGACTTAGTAACAGGGATCACCTCATTATCATTTAGCTTTAATTCAGAAACTGCTACTTCAGAAAGCTTAAAAAAATAAAAATATATAAATAAATGACTAGCACACTGGCAATACGTCACATTTATATACACATTTTTATCCTAAAGGATCCCAGACAGCTGTATACACATACACAGGGAACATTTTATTTATTACTGAATTAAGATTTATAAGTGAAATAAGAAAAGTTTAACAGAACACTGTAATATTATATAGAAATTAAAAGCATAGGGAAGTATAACAAATACACTTGAAAATTCAAGGGAAATTAAGAGCCAACATGCAACGGTCTAATTCCAAACTGTGCTAGCATAGAGCAACTAAAATTGCTTTGCCCTTCTGAAAATTGCTACATGTCTGTTAAAGACTACAAGTGCTGCAGCAAAAATATCCTAAGCACATCTCACCTGAAACACATCATTGCCAACAGCGCACTGCCTTTTAATAACTACTGGCCTCACTGTAAAAGCATCTCCTGGATTACAAACTCTACTTCTTGCAACATGTGTTCTTTGAGGTCACCTATCAAACTACTGACCTATTCCAACACTGGTTTGGAAGCACGGATGGAACAACAGCATATGTCTGGTGCATGATAAGTAACAAATTCTAGTTAAAAATGTCTGAACAGAATCTATATTAAAAAACCATCTATTTCTGTAACACAGGCAAATTAAGAGCTTTTGAGTGTATGCTTTAACTCATCCAAAAATATGCTAAAAGGTTTTCTATGTTTCTGAAGTTACTGAAATAAAGCAAATCCAATACAGGATAATGTATCTTTTAAATCTGAAATCCCCCTTTTCTTTTCCTTAAGACACAGGATAAAAAAACAAAAACAAAACGGAACACACACAGTCCAATGACAATACACACTTCATGTAGATGTACACGCTCATTCTACTCACTACTGTGTATTTGAATTAAACAGATCAAAACAGTACCATTGAGAAGGCCTAGATCAGTGGTTCTCAACCTTTCTGAACTCAAGGCACCCCTCCGTAACTTTTGTGAACTGACTGGCGCCCAGTTTCAGAACCTATTTTTCGTATGAGAGAATCAGAGAAAAGGACAAGATCTCTTGCCTGGTTCTCTGAAATACAGCAGGTTGTCTGCCTAACCGAATAGAAGGGAAACCAAAGAGATGCAGAACAGGAAAGCTGAATGCAAACTTGTAGGATGCTGTGGCAGAAAAAGCAAATGAAAAATAATGAGCTGCTTATAAAGTTATCTGTCTACTGACATCTGGAATGCTGCATTAAATATTTGGACACCACACTATTAGAATATACTGAGAAATTGAAGAGTTCTCTAAAGAGCAAATAGTAAAATTAGAAAGATATGGAGCTGAAAACACTGATTAACTGAGGTCATATGAGCCCAGCATTCATTCCTGCCCAGGGCAGGGGGTCGGACTTGATGATCTGCTCAGGTCCCCTCCAACCCTACTTCTATGAATTTCAATCCCAATTTAGAAACAAATTCAAGAATGGGTGCAAGCACACCCACATTCAATAAAACATTTAAGTACATATTTAAACACATGCCTCATTTCATTTGCTTTCAGCAAGTGTAAGCAAATGCTTAAGTACTTTCCTGGAAGGGAGACTTTAGGAAGAATAATTAAGAAAGAACTCTGTACAACCACACGTTATCAAGCTACAAGTATCTGAACAGTGTAAATATCAAGGGGAGGTGGAGGAGGAATTAAAGGAATTACTTCAATGTTCCAAACTAAAGACTAGAAGTAACAATTTTAAATTAAGAAAGGAAAAATATATTGAATACCAAGAAAACTACCACTGCATAAGCATTAGGGATATAAACAGTTAAATGACAATTACATTTATGCTGCTCACCACTTATCATTTAGTGACTTCTAGTAGGAATGAGCCCAGCCCCTTACGTCTTCACCCTGCTCCCATCACTGTGTGAGTCCCAGGCCGCTGGCGGGGAGTGAGCTACGGACAGGAGAGCAGTGGGGGCGGATGAGCCACTAGGGGGCTATGCCCAGCTACAGAGCCAAGGCTTCCCCTCACCCCATGGGCAGGAGCTGGTGCTGGGGCTGTGGATGGAGCCAGGGCTGTCGACGTCTCCTGTGGCTGGATCCCGAGCCTGCTGCCACGGGGAGGGAGGGAGGTGCTAGGTTGCCCTCACCAGGGTCAGGTGGGGCCTTCCTGCCATAGCAGCAAGACTCCCAGCCCCACAGTGGGTCTGCTGGCAGGGTGACAAGCTCCCTGCAGATGCCATACTTGTGCCATTACACTTGGGCCTAGAAGTCTCCTCCATGCTGGGTCCTCTCCAGCTTGCCCTGGAGGAAGGGAAGGGTCCATCCCAGTGGTGCAGCCTCCACCAGGGTGCAGGCTGCAGGAACGTGCATGGTGCTGGGCTGGGCCCTGTGCATCCTTCCCTCTCCTGCCCATAGCACTGGGGCTGTGCAGGGCCTGGCCCAGCCCTGCAGCAGGACTGAGCGCACGGCTGGCTCAGCCCAAGGAGGTGCTGTGGCAGCTGGAGCAGGTGGCACCGAGTCTGAGGGGTCACTGCCGACCCCTTGCACAGTGAGTGTGGCCCAGGGTATTCCTGAGCGGTGGCGGTGCAGCAAGGATCCCAGATGCAGCGGTAGGGCTGCAAAAGCAGCCTTCCCAGGCTAGAGCTGCTGCACTGCTGTGCCTCAGAAATGCCCTGGGGCCATGCTCACCATTCAAGGGGCCAGTGGCAACCTGTCAGCCTTGGCACTGCCTGCTTCAGCCGCATCACCTCCACAGCACCTCCTCAGGGCGAGCCAGCCAAGCATTCAGCCTCTCCTCAAGGCTGGGCCAGGCCCTGCACAGCCCCAGCACCAGGACTGGGAGGGGGAAGGATACAATGTGCTCAGCAGAGGCTGTCCTGCTAGGACCAGATCCCCACTTCCCCTGGGGCAAGTTGGAGAGGGCCCAACCTGGCAGCATGCAGGAGCCTTCCAGGTCTGGGCTGCAGTGGCACAAATGTGGCAGGAGGCACAGGGAGTCCATCACCCTTCTCAGGTCCTACCACTACAGGGGGGCTGGGCAGACCCACCATGGGGCCAGGAGTCTCACTAATGTGATGGAAAGGCTCCACCGGACCCATGGGAGGGCCCAGAACCTCCCTCCCTCCCTCCCCGTGGCACCAGGATCAGGATCCGGGCACAGGAGGGGTCTGTAGCCCCAGCTTCATCCAGAGCCCACCCCCCAGCCCCAGTGGGTAAGAGGAAGACATGGCTCTGCAGCTAGGTAATGCCCCTTAGTGGCTCGCTCCATGCCAGCAGCATGGGACCTGCTCAGTGGCGGAAACACAGTGAAGACGTAAGGGGCCAGGACCGGGGCCATGGAGGTAATTAAACTAGGTATGAGCTATCAGTTAACATTTTAACCGATAAATATGGAAGAGGTTAAATGGATATTTTAAACAATATGTAGAACCCTAATAAGCAAAGAAAATGTGTCTAGATAGCACCTTAAGGAATTGTCTAGTCCTGCCTCCAGGACAGAATTAAATACAACTAAACCATGCCTGACATTATTTAGCTCATTCTTAAAATGCATCCATGGGGATTCCAGAGACATCCTAAATATGTGGACCCACTGGACTGAGAACCAGTTCCCTCAACAGAAAGAGTAGAAATTCTAACTGTAATATATTAGAGCATAATGGACAGAGCACTAGAAAAAAAAAATACTGTAGCCACACATATGGATTAGAAGACCAAAGAGATCCTCCTTATCACCACTGCCTAATAATTAGGCAAACTGTTCACATTCAAGACCATACAAGTACAATTCTAAAATAAGTTTAAATAGAAATCATCAGCAATGAGATCCAGTATCAAAAGAAAGCCGATTGCTTACTTTAATAAGTTCTTCCTTCCGTTCAGTAGTTTCAGTCTGCTTAAAACTTTCATGAACTGCTTGAAGGTTAAACAACATTAGCTTCAAGGCTTCAACTGGTCCATGATGATTACCTCCAGAAAAGGTATTTTCCTAAATTAAAAAAACCGAAAAAACAAAAACATTTAGTTGAAGTCCAATAGTACCTGTACATTTTTAAACTATACTTCCTGCTTTGAATTTTCTATGGAATAATTTAATGGATGTGAATGGCATATGTGCACCTGGCAGCACAATTTGGGGAGGAAGTGAGCAGCCAACTGGGGTGAAATAATGGGTCAGGAACTATTTAGAACAGTGTAATGTGTACAAGTCCATGGGGCTGGATGCAATGCACCTGAGGCTGCTGATGGAGTTGGCGGATGTGATTGCAGAGCTGCTGGCCATTATTTTTGAAGACATGTCGCGATGGCTGGAAAAGGGCAAATAAAGTGAAAAAAGGGAAGTAGAAGGATCTGGGAAACTACAAACTGGTTAGCCTCACGTCAGTCCCTGGAAAAATCAGGGAGCAGATGCTTAAGGAATCCTTTCCTAAGCCCTTGGAGAAAAAGGTGATTAGGAGGAATCAACATGGATATTCACCAAGGGAAAGTCAAGCCTGACCAACCTGACTGCCTTCTATGATGAAATGATTAGTTCTGTGGATGTAGGGAGAGGAGTGGATGTGATATACCCTAATTTTAGCTAGGCTTTTGATATGGTCTCCCACAACGTTCTTGCAAGCAACCTAAGGAAGTACGAGCTGGATGAATGAACTGTAAAGTGCACAGAAAACTGGCTGGATTGCTGGGCTCAAAGGCGTGATGTCTAGTTGATAGCCAGTATCATGAGGAGTGCCCCAGGGGTCAGTCCTGCACCTGGCTTTGTTCAATATTTTCACCAACAACTGGGATGAAGCGCGGGCTCAGCAAGTCTGTAGATGGCACCAAGCTGAGGGGACTAGTAGATATACTTGAGGGTAGGATTAGGATTCAGGGAGACCTCAACGAATTGGAGGATTGGACCGAAAGGAATCTCATGAGGTTGAATAAAGACAAGTGCAAAGTCCTGCACTTAGGACAGACAGAACAATCCTATCCACAAGTGCAGGCTTGGGACTGACTGGCTAAGCAGCAGCTCTGCAGAAAAGGACCTGGAATTCAATAGCAATGCAAAATAATGCTCAGGGGAAAGAAAAATTTGAAAATTATTTTACTCAGACAGGCAGTTAATAGTAGGTGCTATGTTAACTGTGACCTCCCAGCAGTATTGAATGAAATATTAGATAGTCATGTGAAAACAAAATCTGTTCAATGTATAGAAGTGGTAGTAAAAAACCCCATTAGGACAGTTCAGATGCAGAACACCATGAGAGAAAATGATGAAAATATGCTTTAAAAAATAAATAAATACATGTCAACGATTGACCCTCACACCTGGATCCCTGCATTCAGAAAGATTCCTCTATTTCCAAAATGAGTGAGACAGAAATGGGAAAGTTTCAGGTAATGAATGAGAAAGACACATTAGCACCATCTTGTTTGAAAGGGGCAATAAATATGAATGGACAAGATGCAAAATAAAGAATAATTTAGAATGAATAGCATAGAATAGACATATCGGGTTCTCAACTATCACATTATTAACCCATAGAACTTAATTCAAGTCATCACTAGGGCTCAGATTAGTAGGATTTGATCCTTACGTGTGTAACAAACACTCTACAATAATGTTTTAATATTTAATAAAATATGTGATATAAAAATTGAAGTAGATAAAGAAATTATTAAAAGAAAATGTGTTGAGGCCAAATATTTTTTATTTTTAATTCCTGGTCTGATTAAAGTCTACAGTACTTTGAAGAACTGACGTTATTGTAACATGGAAAATTGCAGTGATTGTCTTGTTGATTGTTAGCCCATTATTAAAGAAAAAAATGCAAATGTTTCCCTTGCTATTAGTTACTGGTCTTACATATTTTGAATTAATTGTTAAAGAGTTAGAACGTAAACTAGAAACATATTATAGAAATGTAAGTTTTTATGGTTTCCTTTAAGGACCTACTATAAAAGAAAAGTATTACAAGTTTTCTATCTAAAGTTAAATCAGCAAAAATCATCTTTGCCCACCTTATCGGCATTATTTAAACAGTCTTCAAGGAATTCATTAACAATATTTGCCTTGGGGGATTGTAAAGCGTTCTCCTCTTCCTCGCACTGTACAGGCACTGGAGGCTTACTTAATCAAAAATTAAACATACAAGATATTAGATAACTTTAAAAACTCAACTATTTGTGACAGAATTAATTCACCAATCATTGACTCCGTCTACACCGGCTGACATAAGGCCTGCAATTTAATACAGGTGCAACTCCATTTGTGGCCCTAATACTAAACATTATCTGCACTACCTAACCATCAATGCTAATAGAGACAGAGCTGTTTCAATTTTTCCAGTGTAAATGAGGTCCCAACAGTCAATAATAATTTTTTTTTAATGGAGACGACGGTGAGGTACTAACATAATTAATACAATTTTCCATGGTACCTTCCCCATACTTGCTAAAACCTAACAAAGAATCTGTGTCTTCTTCAGGTCATCAAAATTCACCTTTTTCATCTTGTTTACACCCCAAAGTCTTCTTTCTTCCCAGTACTACCTAATCCTCCTACCTTGAGCTACTTCATTTCCATTTTAGAAAGGATTAGAGTGTTTAAGATTAATTTTGATTATAACATAATTAATGTTCTTTATTTCTATAAAGGAATCTTTTTCTTCTGGGCAAGTAGAATTTTAAAACCAGGATTGTTCCAAGACTCCCAAAGGTGGGACTATGGGTTTAATTACAATATTCTTGCGTTAAGTGTGTTCAGGCTGTAATAATGTTCTGTACCTCAGCTTCCTAGACTACCTTGTACATCGGAAAAGAAGGGCTAATAGAGTATTTGCTGGGACTCAGAGCTGCCTATATGTGGGATGAGATTATATGCACCTCCAAGGAGGAATTAAATAGCCATGTTGATGCTTCAGGTGGGCTTTGGACACACCCTCTGGAAGGGACACACCAGAAGTGTTAATGGAAGTGGATGGACCTAAGCATCACAAGAGATGGAGCAGGCTGAAAAACAAGAGTGTTCACCTGGGCAGTGTTGGCTATTCCTTGCCACATCTGAAGCAAGGAATAGCTGGATTACAGACTAGAGAGAGAATAGGTGTGCTAACCTTATGGTATACAGTACTGTGTGGACTACATTAGGGACAGAGGGACTACTTAATTCCTCGGAGGGGGCAGGTGCTTTTTGCTCTGTGGCCTTTGTCTGCAACTAAATGCCTTTATTAAATAGGTGTCTGTTTTGCTGCTTGAAACTAGGGATGTAATCTTTTCCCTTTTGAAACAGTAATGTCCCCCTCTTGACAGCTAAGTTGTTTCTTGAGACACGGTCAAAGATAGCCGGGGATGGTCAGGGACCGAAGGGCTTAGATCTGAGAGTTGGAAGGTCTCAAAACTTCCCACCTCTTCTCTGGAAACCACACAGGGAGTAATCAGAAAACAGACAAGGCTAAAAAGTTCTGAGGAATCCCCGCACTGGGGGAATCCATGCTAGTAGCAAGACCCATTTTTAAAGTTGCATATAGTTTCCACAACTACTAAGCTTTTTTTTTTTTTTTTTAAATAAGCTATTGAATGATCTGTTTTCTTGTGTTCTCTTGCATAAAAATGTTTTACCTACATAATAGTCTATTGTAATTAGCGAATTAGAAATATTCTACAATAAGTTTACTTGACAAAGTACTAACCTAACCAAGAGAATAGTGAGAAAAAAGACGTCCTTATCTCATAGCATTATAGAAATATCATAATCTTAGCACTTCATAGTAAATCTAAGGGTTTAACCATTTCCTTCCTTACATGTGTACACAAATGATATGACTAACCAAAATACTTCCTATAGTGCATGCTTCATGAGTTAAGAAAACTAAGATTTTGTGAATAAATTAACGTAACCTCTATTCGGTTGCTTACAAAGCAATTGGCACATTTTCCCATGATCTTTCTGCTTCCAGTATGTCTACTGTACAGGGACTGCCATCATTTTTCATAATACTGGCTAAATCCTCAGCTGAAGATTCTAGAGTTCTTCTTGCCTTCAAGATAAGCAATTCAAGCTGGTCATCTGAAAAACACAATGAGACCGTTCTTGTCAGAAAAGACGAGAACTTCTCTAAGAAACCCTTTATATAATTGAGAAGTTGGGTAATGTAACTATGGATCTGGTAACCATGCACACATTTACATATAAAATGGTGATAAACTGCATTAATCAAAGATTGACAGCGTCCTTTCTATGCCATCTACAAGACACCTCTATCAACACTGTATTTCACATCAATGTGATTTTAAACTGGAAAATAACAATTAAGATACTACAGGTATTAACATTTTGTCTCACACCATGGGTGTAAAAAGAAGTGATTTTCAGAATCACTTTATGTCTCTGTTATAATGAGATCCCTGGATTATGCTTATTAATTTACATGGGTATATTTCAGAGGGCCAGGTTTTCAGTTAGACCAGGGATATCACACACATTCCAAGAGCTGGATTAGCCCTGTGCACCAGAGCCAACATGCAAGGCTGGCTTGGCATGGATACTGCATGCACTGCACACCCCAGCCTGGTCCTTCATGATGCATGCAGCACCTGCACTGGCACATGCAGCACTTCAGCCTGGAACACTACATACAGCACACGCGGGACTGGTCCGGGGTGTGCTTCATGTGGCATCAATGCCAGACTGGCCCTACATGCTGGATATAGCACAAGGGGCCTGTTTGTGGGTGTGAACTGGATAAGTCCTGGATCAGGCATGCAGGGCTGGTCTGGCATGGGTGCCACATGCAGCAGGCATTACAGACTGGCCCTAGACATTGCATGCAGCACGTGCGCCAGGTCTGGCCCCACATGTAGCATGCAACAAACCAGCTCCACAAGCTGCATGCAGCTTACAGAGCTGGTGCATGCTGCATGTGAGGCCAGACTGAGACTGATATGAAGTACTGCAGGCTGGATGGTAAGCCTCTGTACTTTGATACCCCTGAACTAAACTGAATTATAAACCAGTGGAAAACTCCCCTACGTAACACTGTTGCAATTATCTCAGTAAGGAGCTGTTCAACCAGAACAACACAGAAGGAGGATGTAAAGTCTTGCGTGGTTAAAAGAGGTAATAAAACTTGAAATTCACATTCAGATGACATTCTGAAGAACTGACAAATTTATGTTACCTCTGAACGGCTGCTTGGACTGACTTGATAAAATACTGCCAGGCTGGAAGCATGTATTTGGACTGTCACAGTCACATTTTCCTGCTATTTTGTCAACCACTAGATCCAAATAACTATTTTGTTCACAGCAGTTATGGGAACTGTCCGGTTTATCCATGAAGTGGCTCTTTTTCAGATTTTGGTGAGTTTGTAATATGGAAGGATCACCCCATATGCTATGTGTTTGATTAAAACTTTGATCATCTGAATCGGATAAAAGGTTATGATTCTTGAGCCAGACAGGATACTTAAAATCAGGAACGCTACTTATCCCTGACACATTCAAGTCGGACTTCTGGCTAGTAAGCCACCTTGGATAGTTCTTAACAGAAACAGAGTTAAAGTGCTGTTCAGAAGGAAAGTCTTTTTCATTTCCTTCAGATATAGAATCATATTTGAGAGATTTATATACATTGCGTTTCTTCTTGCCCAAATCTTTGGGTGGATGTTGATTGCCAATACTGCCATAGTCTTCAAAGTCTCTTTCAATCTTGAAGGAAGACATTCCATAATAAGGACAGAATCTTGATTTTCCCAGTGACTTCTTTTTCCTTTCACTACTTTGAAGCTCTAAC
The DNA here is from genome assembly GCF_000455745.1 of Alligator sinensis. Classification (NCBI taxonomy): domain Eukaryota; kingdom Metazoa; phylum Chordata; order Crocodylia; family Alligatoridae; genus Alligator; species Alligator sinensis. The sequence continues at coordinate 2,078,655 of NW_005841915.1, read as the reverse complement.
CCAAAGGGAGTAGAGTGGACAGAAGGCAGTGATCCATCTGGTGGAAATGCTAGTAAATCATCTGTTGTGAGACTAACCAAGTCTAGGTCACAAAAACGTTGTCTTCTAAAAGACGATGCTTTAGAATCTAGTTTTACATGTTGGTTAAGGTCCTCCAAACCTGAAAAACAAAAAGAAACTAGAAAAACTATTTCTAAATTTTCATGAGTATACCAATGTAACAAAGGCACCTTCCAGGCCTCATACTATTATGGCACCGCCCTTGTCTCTGGGCAAACTGCCCACCTTGCTCTCCTGCCATGCCTTGTTGATAAATGATTATGTTGTCAAATAAGCAGGAGGCTGCCCTTTGTGCACCCAAATGACTGTGGGCGATCAGTACATGCTCCTACCATCCCTACACATGTCCCATCCCTCACTGATGTCTCACTGTGTGATGATACTCTGGCTCAAGGCTGAGCCAAACTGGGTACATGGTTGTATCTTTAATCATACTGCCCAGTTTGGGGCCATACTCACACCACCCCTCTCTCACGAGGGCCTCACTCCACCAGCTCTGATCTGGTCTCTTGCATACTGCCTATCCAGGCAACACTCACACTGCCCTACTCCGTGGAAGTCCTCGGGCTTTACTCTCCACCCCCCAGTCAGTCCTGGTGCAGTCTTTTGGGCCTCTCCCATGACTCTCACCCAAACGGGACTGAGCGATTGCTCAACTATGGCCTGCTTCACCCCTGGCCCGCTTCACCCTGGCCCTTCACTGGACCACTACACCCCTCTCTCGGGCCACAACTCCACCCTTTTACAACAGGGCCTGGAGTCTTCCACCCTTAGGACTCAGCTGCTCTTCTTTGAGCTTAACTGGCCCCACAACTCTGCCCTGCAACTCTCAGGGCCCGGGGTCTTATACTACTCCCTTGGGCTCAGATGCTGTTTATTCAGCATGCCTGGCCCACCTCCAGGGTCCAACACCCCATAGGCCTCAAGTGCTTCTCATAAGCTTACCTGGCCCCGCATAACTCCAATGAGGCCTCCTCCTTCCCCATAGCCTCTCCTATACCTCCAAGATATTCCTGGAGCAGAAGCTCCGCCAGGAGATGTTACTCCCAGATGACTGTTCTCAAAATGCTCTGCTCTTATAACAGAGCTCTCCCAAAATGGCTGCTCTCGTTACCCACTTGGCAGCTCCCTGCTCCAGCCCTTAAAGTGACAGACACCCTAAAGGGTTTTCTGTCACAACCAAGTCTATATATTTGAAGAATCTACATTGCTACATATTTGGATTATTGTTCGCAACACCATTTAGTACAATAACATTGAATACTGAGGTTCCAATGCAATATAACTAATACATTTTGACGGTTTCTCTCACAAGATGCTAGTAGTAAAAGTGAATAATGTAATTCAGAACTATGGTCTCTCTGTCTCCCCGTGAGACTATACATATGATATGTTTATAGAACTATAGAGACTTTACTTCCCCAACACTGTTGAGGAACTCACTCTAAGACAGGTATAAAGGACTGCAACAAGGAAAATTTAGCATATGTTTTCTGCTTGTTGTTTCTCTTGATTCATAAAACCTGAAGTGTGCACCCCCTTATGTAGTTTTGCCTCAGTCTAAGATTAAATTGTGTATTTCATACATGACCTGGAATGAACAGGTTATGGGTCTGGCCTTTATTTTGTCTGCCAAGGAAAACTATGACCCTGGCCCTGAAATTTTTCCACTGCAACACAATCACTAACAGCAAACTTAAACAGACAAACAAACAAAAAGAAATACAGCTAATATATCCCGAGCACCAAGTTCAAACTTCTGTAAGGAAGAAATCCAAGCAGGTATATTCGTGTCACTGCAGATAAAAAAAAATCATGAAATTATATTAAAAAAAAAAGAGCCTTCCTTTCCCAACAACAACACCATTTATGGGGAATGCCTAACATTAGATGAGATTTACACTAGCAAACCAATTTCTAATAAGAGCCAAAATGGATTAAGTAAAAATACTTAGTATTTTTCTCTCTGGAGGATTTCAAGTTCCAATTTTTGTCATGGTAGTACTTCCTCTAATTCAAATCCCAAGGACTTTTTTATCAGATATTAATGATAGTTATTATTGATATCATAATTATTTGAATAAAAAATTAGTTGACTCAGAAAAACTTCTCTCTCTGCCTAATACCATTTTACTTGGCTTGTATTCCTTTTTTGATCTCATCTCTTGGTACTTGACAGACACACACTGACTGGACAAAAACTCAGTCAGAATTTAAAGTTTTTCAGATGATATTTACAGCATTAAAACTTTGGTTTTATTTAAAAAGAGCAAAGGCATTTTTTAAATGAAACCAGGGGGGAGGTCCTATATAATTTCCAGCTTAAGTGCTTTTTACTTCTACCAGTTTCAGATAGATAATGCATTAACTAGTAGGGTTCCATTAAACAGCTAATATATTTCACATGAAAGAAAAGATGTCTAGGCTCCAGTCTTGTAACATACAGAAAACACAGTCGAGCCAATAAACTAAAGATAATGCTGGCTGAACCAGTCAAAATTCATGCATATGCAGCAATCTGCATATGTACTAGCGGGCTGGAACTTTATACTGCAAAAGGCATGTAGGAGAAAATTAAAACAAATAAAATAGTTGTACGTGTACTAAGCTGAAGCAAGAATCAAAACTGTCATTCTCGTTTTGATCAATGTCTTAAGTAGCATACCAGTCACCAAAACATTTTACGATACAAATGTTACATATTAATAGCTATATTGGTTACAAATGTGGAAGAATAAAAAGAAAACCCTTAACTGGTGAATCTATGCCACAAACACTCCCCATTAGAAATGCAGCTTATATAAAGCTATTAAAAATACAGCAAGAGGCATTTGCTGGTGTTAGCTTTGTCTCCACAAGAGGGCTTTGCTGGTGTACTGATATTAGCCAACCCTTCACAGCACAGACAAGGGTGCCTGACTCATCTCGGCCTCAAGGGCTGGGTGAGTGGCGCGGGGCTGGTCCATGGGCCAGATGAATGGTGCATGGCCAGTCCCAAGGGCTGGACCGGGCCCATGGAACTGCTTCCCTAAAGACAGCTTTCATTTTTCACTAAGCTCACTGTCCCTAGATTTATGGTAAATAAAGTATAGGTCAAAGGACTGACAAAAGGATGCTTAATAGCTTCATGTAAGAAAATAAAGCCGCAAATCTAGAAACAAGCTACAGACATTTTTAAGTTACTTGGATAGTCCCATTTACTTCAGTGGCATTACTCTCATTCTCACTTTTAAGTAGACAGTTTTGATTTAATCTTATACAAAAATATTTACCAGTACCCCAAATTTAAGCTTACAGAAAACATACCATATTTTTGCTTGGAACAATATTCTGAGGATTTGATGCATTTAGGAGTACTTTGATTTATGCATATTTTTCCAGTGCTTACTTCTGGAGACACCAGGCTGAGATCAAAATCTTCAATGTAGGCCTCGAGTGCCTGAGATGCAGAGTTGTACAGCTTCTCTTTGTAGTGAATTGAACTGCTTGAGCAGGAGTTATTACTGTCAAGGTTGCAACTTGCAAGAAGAGACGTTATTGTAGATTCAGGAGAATAAAAGCCACCTTTTTTAAAGAGCACGCCATGGCTTTTATCAAAATGCCTTTTGGAATTTCCACTCATCTTCAGTCTAAAGGAAAAAGAAACAACAACTAAGCGATCAACTGCAAACATCTATTTAATTCCCTGCTGCACAAGATTCTACCGTTCGGTCACTGATTTCCATAGGCGTACTATTGAAAAATTCTGTTCAGCCAGTTAGGATTTAACTCACTTATTAACAAGATATTCAAACTAGCTAATGAACTCAGACCTTCACAAGTCTACAACAAAAAACCCAAGGTCTGTCAACTGTACAACAGTAGGCTCCAACAGAGAAATAAAGCCAACAGTTCAACAGGAAAAAAAGTTTGTATCTGGAAAGAGAACACAAAAAGGACCTGGATGCTATCAGGACACCTTTGATGATGAAGTTAAAAAGGTAGCTCTTTCCAAATGACACAGCGTGAATGTCACAGATAAGGTATCTAGCACATGAACAGATGATGTTCTGTCACATTACTGAACTTAGCTGAAACACCCTGGGTTATAACATCTCATGGATCTGATGATCTGTAAGGTCCCTTCCAGCCCCTAACATCTATGGAACTATGAAAGCAAAACCATCCCAAAAGACAAACCCATTAAGAGCAACGCAAAAGTGGCCAAAACGGTTTTTAACGGCATGAACAAATGGACCAAACGAACAAACCAAAAGAGAAGATTCATTACATTATTGCACCTTGCCAAGAAAACTTCAAGTGAGAGAGGAAGACGTTGTCATCAGGAATCCCAATGACTAAATATGTGGGTGACTCAGTAATCTACAGCAGCGGTTCTCAAACTTTTGCACCTTACGTCCTGCTGACATAAGGTCAAAAAAAAAGTCCTGGTCCCACCAGTCGAGGAGCAAGGGTGGTGGGGTTCCCCTTAAGGCCAATCAAAGAGCAGGAGGGGGGGGCCCCCCAGAGGCCAATCAAAGAGCAGAAGGGGGGGGCCCCCAGAGGCCAATCAAAGAGCAGAAGGGGGGGGCCCCCAGAGGCCAATCAAAGAGCACAGAGGTGAAACCGTAAGTCCCCCCGAGGCACTTCTGGTTTCGCCATCCCAAACCTGAGTCCCGCCTAGAGGACCTTCGCGTCCCACCGACCTAGAGCAGCGTTTCTCAACCCATGGGTGGTGACCCAAAAAGCGGGTTGCAAGAACATATGAAAAAGGAGGACGAACAAACTTCTAAACATGCATCGACTTTAAAACCGGATTCGTCTTTAAAGGAGAAAGCGGTGGGAACACCGCGGTGGCTGTCCCCTTGCCGGCCGGCCGGCAGCGCTCCGGTCTGCTTGGCCCCCCCTGGCAGCGGGTCGCGATGGCCACTCATGTTTCACAACTGGGTCCTGGTACAAAAAAGGTTGAGAGCCACCGATCTAGAGCAGAGTTCAACCTTTTTAGTACCCGTAAACATGGATCGGTCCGGACCCAGCGAAGAGGTTACGTAGTGAGCCTCCTGCCAACCTAAACCTGTAGTTGTCCAAGTTTTGCTCCCTCGACGGTGAAAGGAAGCGATTGCCCATGTTTTGCGGCGATTGCTCACAACCCTTTCGCACCTCCTCACGACGCACTTTTGGGCTGTGACTCAGGGGGTGAGAACCGCTTTGCAGATCCTGCTCCATTAAGATATGGCAGCTGATCCCGCCCGCCCGCCACACGTAGCAGCATGCACACACACGACGCCCCCTCCCCCCCCGAGGCCTGCTCAGGTACCTGCGAAAAAAACCCCAGGCCTTCCAGCCATCGAGAGAGGAAAATGCTCAAAACATGAAAACCTGCATCTCACTTCGACCCATCAGTAAAAGATTTGTTTTAAAAAAAAAAAAAAACCAAACCGAAGGGTTCACAGCGAGATGAACCCGCCGCTTTCAAAAATGTCCGCCAGCGGCCTACGCATGCGCACGGAGCCGCGCTGCTTTCTGGGAGCTGTAGTCCCGCCCGCCCCGGGCAAGCTGGGACTGCAGCTCCCGCAATGCTGCGCGCCTTGCACTGCCCTGCTGCAGGCGCCGGGCAGGGGCGAGCGAGCGAGGCGGTGTCAGCGCGGGAGGGCTGCGGTGCGCTGCAAGGGCTGAGCTGCAGCCCTCGGGCAGGTGAGTGCGTGCGGCAGAGCTGCGGGCCCGGCCGGCCGGGCAGGGCAGGGCAGGGCAGGCCAGGCCCAGCCCAGCTCAGCTCAGCTCAGCTCAGCTCAGCTCAGCTCCTCGCTGGCATCCCTTCGCTGCTGGGTACGGCAGCTTCTCGTTTTGGCCCCTTCCCAGTGCTGCCGACTCACTCAGCCAACTCGCTCCCTGCCTGGAAGGAGGTTCCTGTGCGGGTGGCAGGTGGCGCGGTCGCCTGTTCCCTGCCGGAGGGTTGTGTGTCATGAATATTTCATCTATCTCTAATGAGAAAAATGAGGTTTCTGTGTATGGATGGATATAAGTAAGTGTGTGTGTCTATGGATGGATATAGGGGTGTGTGTATGGAAGTGTGTGTGTGTGTCTATGGATGGATATAGGGGTGTGTGTATGGAAGGATATAGGTATGTGTGTATGGTTGTGTGTGCGTCTGCATGGATGTGTGTGTGTGTGGATGTAGGTGTGTGTATGGTTGTGTGTGTGTATGGACGTGTGTGTGTGTCTATGGATGGATATGGGTGTGTCTATGAATGTGTGTGTCTATGGATGGAGATAGGGGTGTGCGTCTGGATGTGTGCGTGTCAGGTGTGTGTATGGTTGTGTGTGTGTATGGACGTGTGTGTGTGTCTATGGATGGATATGGGTGTGTCTATGAATGTGTGTGTCTATGGATGGAGATAGGGGTGTGCGTCTGGATGTGTGCGTGTCTACGGATGGATATAGGTGTGTGTGTGTGTGTGTCTATGGATGGATTTATGTGTGTGTCTATGGATGGATATAGGTGTGTGCGTCTGCATGGATGTGTGTGTGTGGATGTAGGTGTGTGTATGGTTGTGTGTGTGTATGGATGTGTGTGTGTGTCTATGGATGGATATAGGTGTGTCTATGGATGTGCGTGTCTATGGATGGATATAGGGGTGTGCGGCTGGATGTGTGTGTGTCTATGGATGGATATAGGGATGTGTGTGTGTGTGGATATAGGTGTGTGTGTGTCTGGATGGATATAGGGGTGTGTGTCTATGGATGCGTGTGTCTATGGATGGATATAGGTGTGTGTGTATGGTTGTGTGTGTGTGTGTCTGGGTGGATATAGGAATGTGTGTATGGTTGTGTGTGTCTATGGATGGATATAGGTGTGTGTCTGTGGATATAGGTGTGTGTATGGATGTGTGTGTCTGGATGGATATAGGTATGTGTGCGTCTGTGGATGGATATAGGTGTGTGTATGGATGTGTGTGTCTATGGATGGATAAAGGTGTGTGCATGGATGTGTGTGTCTATGGATGGATAAAGGTGTGTATATGGTTGTGTGTGTGTGTGTGTCTGGATGGATATAGATATGTGTGTATGTCTATGGATGGATATAGGTGTGTATGGGTGTGTGTGTATGCATATATATGTGTGTGGATGGAATGGATGGGTGTGTGTGGGTGTGGATGGGTGGAATGGATACGTATATGGGTGGGTGGGTGTGTATGTAGTGTATATAGAAATAAATATTTGTGCAAATAAAAACAAGAGAATGTCCAAGGATCTGGAGGCATGTGAAGCCCGAGGCTGAAAGGTCTGAGGTGGAGGATGCTTGCAGGTAGTAGGGCCACGTAAGGCTTTGGAGTGATTTAATGGATTTGGAGCAGATCTGGCTAATTTGATGTGGTACATGAAAATGTTCCTGTCTCCCTCCTGCCGTGCTGCCCACCACACCATGCCCAGCACATGTTGGGCACCACGGACTGCCCTCCAGCTTTGAGCTGCCCTCGCACCTTTTAACCTCTCTCGGGTGAGCCTGTAATCCTCTGTAAGCCACCTGGGGGGCCTTATTCCATCCAGGAAGAGCGCACACCAACTACAGGTGCTTCCTCAGCCGAAAGCTTGCTAAGAAGAATTTTTCCAACTTAGCTGGCAGCTCCTCTATGGAGCTGTTGCCACGGGCGGGTATCTGGCAATGGTTCATGGGCACCCCTGACACCTGCCCTTTGCAATCAGAGAGGGGGATCCTGGCACATGCCTACCTGGAGCGCACTCATTTGCAGCCCCTTCACCTCCTCCTCCAGCACCTCCTGCTGCAGCTGTGGCTGCACAACTTCCCACACCTCTTTGTTAACGTGCTCCTCATCCACAGCTCCGCCAAGTCCGGGGAACGTCCTGGTCAACCACCTCCTGGCCCTAGGCAAGCTCATGATATACCTGACCAGGAAGGATGCTCTAGTCAGAAGGACCCCAGGGACTGCACGGCTGTTTTCCTGTCCCTGGTCCACTTATGTCTCTGGGCAGTTTCACTGGGCAGTGTCCACTGTCTCCTTGAATTCATTCGCGGGCCAGGGGCACTGTCCACTGTGCTCTGCTCAGTGTCCCTCTTTGGTGCCCCTCTTTTGACCTTCACTCCCCCATCCCTGTTTTGTTTTATGCTGTCCCCCAATTTCAGTTGATGAGTACCCAATAGCTCCCTCTAATAATGGGGGGAGGATTGTGGGGGGTAAACCATTGCTCTATGGGTGTTAAGCCCATATTAACCTTGTGTCAAATAGGCCTCATCTTTAGACCCAACCTTTTTAAGACTTGAGGCACCCCTCAGTAAACTCAAGGAATCCCTTGATAGGCTCAAGGTTCTCCTTGGAAAATGCCAGGTTTTAGCTTCCACTTGGTTTTTGACTTGGGAAAAATAGTAGAGCAATTCCTCTGTTGCAAAGATCTCAGGAAGACCAGAGCAGGTCACTGAGTTTTTCCTATTTGATTGGGTTCCTGTCTCTGGGTGTCTCATAGGAATCACGTGTAGGTGTTTGTACCCCTAACCCTGATGATACTGAGCAGCATCTTGCTGGATTTATATTTGAAATCAGTTTTTAGCATGAGAATTATGTTTGCACACCTAACACTGCATGGCACCCCACTGCTTGTGGGGCAGCCCCTCTTGAAAGGACCTCAGGGTGCAATGGCAGCCTGGTTGAGATTCCCTGCTTTAGACTATGTGATTTAGTCATGTGGTATGCTATTTCTCCCTGCCCAAGACTTTTTTTATGAGGTGAGAACACCTGGGATAACATGCAACAGGGATTTGGTTGAAGAATAACCATGCTCCGACGGTTCCCATCACAGAAAAGGCAACGAGTGCTGGATATGAACATGATCAAACAGGAGCTGTTCTGAAACCAACACAATGTTCATGCACGTTGCTTACTTTCCAGTAGCTGTCCAGTTGTTGAGCCAGTTCCACCAGTGATGTGGAAACCCGGTGATAATTCCTTATGCTGTCAATGACAACTTCTCCTTTTGTGGGTACAAAAAATAAGGAGGTGTTTACGTTATGCAGGATGTCAGAAAAGACAGCCTTGTAAAACTCTGTAAAGCCCATATTCTCCCAGGACAACCCTACAAAGATTTTTCTTTGTAGTTAATTGTACCCAAATGACTAATTGATTTCACTTGGAGCATATAGATTCATAGATGTTAGGGTCAGAAGGGACCTCAATAGATCATCGAGTCCGACCCCCTGCATA
>NW_005841915.1:2042380-2069186 GCF_000455745.1 Alligator sinensis | reverse complement strand
CTTAACCATATGAGTGGCCCTTCTCTGGACCCTCTCCAGGTTATCCGCATCCCTCTTGAAGTGCGGCGCCCAGAATTGCACGCAGTACTCCAACTGCGGTCTGACCAGCGCCCAGTAGAGGGGAAGTATCACCTCCTTGGACCTATTCGTCATGCATCTGCTGATGCACGATAAAGTGCCATTGGCTTTTCTGATGGCTTTGTCACACTGCCGACTCATGTTCATCTTGGAGCCCACTAGGACTCCTAGATCCCTTTCCACTTCCGTGCCACCCAGCAGGTCATTCCCTAGGCTGTAGGTGTGCTGGACATTTTTCCTCCCTAGGTGCAGCACTTTGCATTTCTCCTTGTTGAATTGCATTCTGTTGTTTTCTGCCCACTTGTCCAACGTCCAGGTCTGCTTGCAGCTGTTCCCTGCCCTCCGGCGTGTCCACTTCTCCCCATAGCTTTGTGTCATCTGCAAACTTGGACAGAGTACATTTCACTCCCTCGTCCAAGTCACTGATGAAGACATTAAAGAGTATCGGTCCAAGGACCGAGCCCTGCGGGACCCCACTGCCCACACCCTTCCAGGTCGAAACCGACCCATCCACCACGACTCTCTGGGTGCGACCCTCCAGCCAATTCGCCACCCACCGGACTGTGTAGTCATCAAAGTCACAGCCTCTTAACTTGTTCACCAGTATGGGGTGGGATACCGTATCGAAGGCCTTCCTGAAGTCTAAGTATACGACATCCACCCCTCCTCTTGTGTCCAGGCGTTTCATAACCTGGTCATAAAAAGAGACTAGATTGGTCAGGCACGATCTGCCTGCCACGAACCCGTGCTGGTTTCCCCTCAGCATAATTTGTCCTGCCGGGCTCTCGCAAATGTGAGCCTTGATAATTTTTTCAAAGACTTTGCCAAGGATGGAGGTGAGACTGACTGGCCCCTAGTTGCCCGGGTCCTCCTTCCTCCCCTTCTTGAAAATGGGGACCACGTTGGCCCTTTTCCAGTCGTCCGGGACTTGGCCCGTGCACTACGAGCTTTCAAATATTCCCGCCTCTGCATATATGAACATATGCAGAGTGAAGCATATGAGTCTTGATAGGATCAGGTCTTGGGTGATGATTTAGATAATAATATGTAAGATTATTTCATTCAATCAGTATATGTACCCCAATTTTGTAGTTATTTCTTAAAGTCCCATCCTATAATCCCTATTCAAGCACAACTCCTATTAAAGGCAACTGTAGTTTTGTCTAAATAAAGACTTTTTCCCCTTGAAATCTTATCTGATGGTTACAGGGCATTTCATTAAGTAGAGTAACAGGTACTTAGAGGTTTTGCATGTGCGAAGAAGGGTCAGGCCCTGTGTTTTTCTTTCATTGTAAGCTACGTTATCACAAAACAGCAAATTGTTTTTAATTCTTTACTGGTAGATGGACTTCAAGAAAATTACGGATGAAGTTTCCAAAAAAATGTTGTCATACAGTCAAGATACATCAGGATGGAGAGTAATAAAAGTTTCGGTAAGGAAATAGGATAGCAGTTAATACTATTTATTACATTATTTACCTTAAAACATATGTGTTGTAAAAGAAAGTATTTTTAAAAACTTGTTGGTAAACAATAATAAAAAATAACTACTTTTCATCAGTGACAGCTAATTTTTTATTTTTCTCTTTCTTCCCTGAGAAAAATGTTACAGTTTCTTCAAAACCTTCAAAAGAATATGCAGGACATCTGTAAGTGTTTCCATTTTCTCCGTCACCCTGCTAAATACATGCTAGCGTTCTGAGCAGTGGCACAAGGGATTGTTAAAAAGCTAATGTAATTAGAGAAGAACAGCAAATGAACTGGAATAGAAAAGAGAGAGAGACTCTAATTCCATCCAGGAAGAGCACACACCAGCTGCAGGTGCTTCCTCAATCTGACAAAGGGTATTTATGCCCGAAAGGTTGCAAAGAAGAATTTTTCCAACTAGCTGAGTTGGTCTAATAAAAGATATCAGATTTACCCAAAGAGTCTTGTCTTCACAGGTTTGAGTCTTTTCTTGCCTGCCTATATTCAATTAATTCATTTTTGTATATGTAATGAAAATAAACCTAGAATTACTGGTGTTTATTCTCATATACATAAAGGTAGATATGTAAAGAATATTTATGACACAATAGCTGGGTGAGATGCTCAAATTGTACCCAATTTTTGTTTCCATTAGGTATTTAACTACATGCCAAACATGCCAATAATTCGTTTAATGGAGGAGTACTAATAGTGGTCTTTATTAGCTCACAGAGATGATGTAGAAGGCAAGGTAGATTTGCACCTTATAAACTAACTAAATTAGATATAGCAGAAGCATTTGTGAGCTGGAACTTGCTTGCAGGGAGCAGAATATAGGAAGTTTAGGGAGTCGTGTATGGAATGGAGAGAGTATTTTGAAAGCGGTGGAAATGGAGGGGGAGATGGGAGCAAAGAGGGAAGGTAATAGTCAAAGAACTCATAGGCACATAAAACTAGTCTAGGTAGTGGGATAAGACTCAGTAGTCCCTGTTTAAACCAAACACAGACTAAATTGTGTTAGGTATGATTTCTTGTTATGTAACTTCCCATTCAAACTGGCTTTTAACATTTTGCTGCTTAAGAACAGCTACCCTGAGGTCAGTGATGCAGTGTCCAGGGAGGTTAAAGTGTTTTGCCACAGTCCTTTGTGTCTTTCTAGAGTAATGTGAAAAGGAAAGAATGAATGGTGTTAGTTTATTCTTTTATGTAGCAATCGCCTTGTCTGTCCAGTGTAGATTGCCGTGGGGCACTGTAAGCAGGTGATGGCATATACAGTGTTGGTAGAGGTGCAGGTACATGACCTTGGACGTTATAATCCATGTTATTTGGTCCAGTGCTGATGTGGTCTGTATTGATTTTGGGGCATGCCAGGCACCTGGGCATATTGCAAAGTCTGGTACCTTGCTGAGAATGGGAGCTAGGTAGCCTTCCTGAGAGATTTCAGCTTAGGTTGGACTGCCTTTTAGCCAGGACAGGTTTCTCCCCCATGCTACCTTGAAACAGTTGACCTTTTCCAGGAGGACTTGGAGATTATTAGTGAAGTGTGTTCAAGTTTGGAGGTTGTAGGTGACAACCAGAGGAACTGGTCGGTATTGTAGCAAGTCAGCACAAGGTCTGAGTCTGCCTTTGTTGATCTGAGTGGCTACAGTTTTGGGAGTGTATTGTCACTGAAGGAATCCCAGCTTCAGATCCTTAAGGTTTGTATCCCAGTTGGTGGGATCAGAACAAACCTGGTTGTAACGTAGATCTTGCCTGTAGACAGTGATTCTAGTGGTGTGCTTAGGATGAAACCTGGTGGTCTGAGGGTAGCTGTGGTGGTTGGTTGGCTTACAACACAATGTAGTGGCAATGTGGCCATTGCAAACCTTCACTGCAGTGTCTAGAAAATGAATCTGCTGTGTGAAATATTCCAGAGTTAGTCTGATGGAGCAATGGAAGTTATTTAAGTCTTGGTGAAATTTCTCTAGAGATTCCTTCCCATGTGTCTATGCAGTGAAGATGTCATTGAGGTATATCAGGGAGATGAGAGGGAAGCTGCAGAGGAAACAGACTTCAAGGTCTGCCATAAATGTGTTGGCATATTGGGAGGCCATGCATGTGCCTATGGTTATACCATTTGTTTGAAAGTTTAGGGAGCCCCCAAACCTGAAATAGTGTATATGAGGACAAAGTAGGAGAGTGTAGCAGTGTCCTCACTGGGGATAATGCTCTTTAAATGCCATCCTAGGATGTGCTTCTCAAGGTATTTTCAGCAGTTTTAGGGAAGTATTAATGCTGTTTTACAAGACCTTATTTGTAATTGTGTACCATTCGTGTCACCCAAGTCAGAGAAAGATTAAATGAAAATGGAACATGCAGAGAGAGGGGCCTATCTCACTAAAAGAGACCAGTTTTTAGCTTGTTTTACCTAGCAAAGAGAAGGCTGAGAGAGAACCTGATTGCTGTCTATAAATACAAAGTGGGAAGAATGAGAAGAAACATTCTAGCCAAAGGACAGTGTTGGCCAAAGGTAAAATGGGTATAATCTGACTATGAATGAATTTAGGCTGGAAATTAGAAAAAGTATTCTAACCATTAGAGTCGTGAAGTTCAGGAGCAGCTTTCTAATAATAGTGAACGCAAGAAATGTTCGTGGTTCCAAAAGGAAGTTTGATAAATAAATGAAAGCAATTGTATGATGGGCCAAAGCAGTAGGAGACTAGATTTGATGACTCATGAGTAGGGATCTCTGGAATTTGCACAGGCAGCGCACGGCAAGCAACAGGGCCCCTCCGCCAGTTGGCGCTGGGGGCATGTGGGGGAAACTCCAAGATGAAAGAAGCTGCTGTGCCACGCACTTACGGCACAACTTCCAGAGATCCCTACTCATGAGGTTCCTCCTAGTCCTGTGTCCTCAGCTCCTAAATGTTTCTGTATAAACCTTGAAATGTCGGTTATTGTGCTAAGACCCCATTCCTTTGTTGAGGCAGTTGTAGTTTTCAAAAGTTTCCATTTTCCTTGGCCTATAGGAAATCTATCTGGGTAAGTGGTTCATACTGGTTGCACATGAGAAGGTTTTACAAGATTTGGGCAAGAGTCTCACATGATATTGCTAAACAATGATTCATAAATAAATTGCAATAAAGGGTGTGGCTCAATTGAAATCTGCTGATCTTAACATATAGCGCATCTGCTCTTCACTTAACAGATCTTCGAATGGCTCCCATCATGTTCTATACCTATTGCAGGCAGCATGGTTAACTCCGAGAACCTGATTCTCCACTGCCTTGGGGAGTCGTTTACACCCACACAACACTTGCTTTGGCAATGTTTCTGTGATGACACAAAGTGTTTGGCAGCGGAGAGTCAGGTTTATAATCTCTGTGCATAACTACACCTGTTCTTTTTTGTGTTGAATTCTGTCATCTCTCTAGACCAGCAGTAGTGGTGGGCCAGAAAGACCCAACTTGGGTCTGAGGTAGGGAAGCACTAAGACCTGGGTGCTGCCGTCATTTCTCCGAGCTGTGGCATGGGTGAAGCTTCCAGCAGCCTGGCCATGGTGCAGTCCATCCAGTCCAAGCTTCCTTCGTCCAGCCCATGGAGATGGAGGGCCTCAAATGCCACTGAAGCCCTTCATCTGGATGGAGTATATCTGGATCCAGTATATAGGTTGTCAAACCCCTGATCTAAAACTCCTGCAAAATATGTGGCTTTCAATGATATCGTTGGCATCCATACAAGGTCTCCTCAATATGGAGGATACTTATACAAAAATAACAGCTCCAGAATGGTGTGGAAATTCTAATTAGGCCAAAAAATTTTGAAAAATTCAAAAGATAAATTAAAAGATTAATAAGTAAAGGAAATGCATTTTTAAATTAACAGGATACAACCCAATAGTTTGTAATGCAATTTTTATTTAATAATTTGTGTTGTCAAGATTGCAGTGCTCTTTGGAGAAAAAATAAATCGGTTCCAGAATAATTCATTTTGTTTTTTAATTGAATTTTAATCAGCCCAGTAAATGCAATGACATCCCCATGCTTTCCTTAATTATAATCTGACTTCCCAAACACTAGCAAATTACTATTGTAAAATTACTTCTTCCAGTTCATCATATTATTTAATAACTTTTAGATGTTTTTCTGCACAAAACCTAGATACTGTGGAGAAGGGATAATTAAGGAGGTACCTTCTAAAGTTATTCCCTTTATGTATCTTCCTGAACATCGATCCAAGTGGGACAAGGCATTACAGTCTTACCGGCTGCTAGAAAAGATTGATCAGGTAATACCATAATATAATCCAAAGATTCTACTATATTTTATAACTGTTATTTGTGTAGGATGATTCAAAAGGACTGCTAATGGGATACAGAGCATTTAATCTCTAGGGTTCAAATATGAATGTATTCTAGCTTGATTGTGACTAAAAATTACTACCATTTAATGGTTTGTGTAAAATGAGTTTGGCAGTCTCTGCCCATTTTCTTGGTCGTCCAGTGCCAAACTCTTAATTAGCACCTCCGATTACATCCATTGTGGCAACCTTAGAGATGCCAGCAATTGAACTAATAAAGAACATTACAAGAGGTCCCTCTGAGTCAGGGTTGTGACATAATGGCAGAACAGCCTGGGGAAGCTTGCACAATTCCTCATTTAGCCTGTCACAACCTGACATGTTTCAGTAGCAGCAAGATGATGCACAAACTTGTGAAAAAAATTAGGGCTCAATTTTAAAAAAGAGGTAGGTAGGTGTCCAGTTAAAGCATGTGAGTAATTGCATGCCCTGTGTGTATACACTTAATTGTATTTGCATGGGAAAAAGTTAATTTGTACATATAGCTACTACATTTGTACATATAGTTACTGTCAGGAGTCTTAATAATACTTTTTAAAAATCAGGCTTTTTTGTCTTCAATTTGATTGGGTGTTATGCTAATATATCAGATATGTCAAAGTCAAATATTGTGGAGAGGTACGTGGTTGACTTGACATTGCATTGTACTAGTGCAGCAATGCATGTTCAAAACTGTTATGATTTCTGGTCTGATCCTTGTAGAACTGCACAAAACAATCTCTGAAGAGGAAAAGCAGCTCTGCATTTAGCCTACCCTTATGTAGATGAATGAAAAAATCTCAGTACCCATTTATGAACAATTGTGAATAACTTTTATACTTAATATGTCTTTTCAGATCTCTCTAACATCTTTTTTCCACTTTCTTTTGATTCGTCAGCTAGTTTGTATAACCTACTTTTGGGCATCCTAGCCAGCCCATCTTTCCTTCTGGGCTTTGGGAGCTTTAAAATCAATAAAATCAAAATCAATAAAATTTACTCAGGGGTATGTATTTCTTCCATAGAGTGAAATGTCATTTTTACTGCATGGTAGTATATATTTTAATAATTTGCATTACAGGGCCAGAGTATTGGATCTGCCCTTTGAGATTTTACGCATCAAAATAAACAAATGAAGACCCACCCCTAGGAAGGGCAGCGAATGCATGGATTCTTAATGCTATAGGAAAACCATTTACACAGCAGTAAAACCCACTAGTTCTGTCCTTAGGTTTAAGTAGATATCAACCATGTCTTCACATACAAACAAATAGAAATCTATTTTTGCCACGTTCTCACTCTTCAGGAGAACAGAAGTTTGCCAATGAAAGAGAACTACATTTCTTGAAACTGAATTTGTTTAATTAATCTACGCTTACTTGTTGTAGGACACGGGCATATATCACAGTGTTACACAGAGTTATGGTATGGGACTGATTTCGTCAAGAGATTTTGTTGATGTGGTACACATTAAGCCATATGCTGGAGGTATCCTTACTACTAACTGTAAGTTATAAATATTATTTTGTATGTGTGTATTTTGGCTCTTTTGGAAGCTATGATATTGATTACTATTGACCCAGTTTTGCACAGTAGTCACACTGGGTGCATCTACACATGCACTTTATTGCAGAGTTGACCGATTAGCTCTGTAGTAAAGCGTCACAATCTATACGCACGCCCTATTAGGGCACAGTATGTTAATTAACTTGGCTGTAAGATAGTACTACTGTACTCCCTAACAGTACTATCTTATGGCAGAGTAATTAAATGTGCTCAAAATGATGTGTAAGCTATGACAGGGTCTGGCTGGGGCACAAGGGTGCTAAAATGCATGCTGCCTAACCCTGTGTTGTAGCTCCTTCGTGTCTCAGCCAGCCTGTTCGCTGCTTGACCCTGCCACCTAGAGCTCGGGGCTGACCCCCCAGGCCACCTGCCAGCCTGGGGCTTCTCCAGCCTGGCTCTAAGTGCTGTGGTCCTGAGCGCACGTGCAGATGCTGCATCTGGGAGCAGCTGACTCTGGTGCAAACTGCATTGGTGTTTATCATCTATCACAGAAAAGGATCTTGGAGTCATTATTGATGCCAAAATGAACATGGGCCGACAGTGTGGGGACGCGGTCAGGAAGGCCAACCGCACCTTGTCATGCATCCACAGATGCATCTCAAGAAGGTCCAAGGAGGTGATCCTCCCTCTCTACACGACACTGGTCAGGCCGCAGTTGGAGTACTGTGTCCAGTTCTGGGCGCCGCACTTCAGGAGGGATGTGGACAGCATGGAGAGGGTCCAGAGGAGGGCCACCTGCATGATCAGGGGTCAGCAGGGCAGGCCCTATGAGGGGAGGCTACGGGACCTGAACCTGTTGAGCCTCCACAAGAGAAGGCTGAGGGGGGATGTAGTGGCCATTTACAAAGTAGTCGGGGGGGACCAGCAGGCATTGGGGGAGTCCCTGTTCCCCTGAGCACTACCAGGAGTGACAAGAAATAACGGTCACAAGCTGGCAGAGGGTAGATTCAGACTAGACATCAGGAGGCGCTACTACACAGTCAGGGCGGCTAGGATCTGGAACCAACTTCCAAGAGAAGTGCTGGCTCCTCCCCTGGGGTCTTTAAGAGGAGGCTGGACAAACACCTTGCCGGGGTCGTTGGCCCCCAGTGCTCTTTCCTGCCATGGCAGGGGGTCGGACTTGGTCATCTGCTCAGGTCCCTTCCAACTCTACCAGCTATGAAACTAAACTATATTACTCTAATAGCACATGTAGATGCACCCAGTGAGTGATACCTTGTTCTATGCAAAGTTCAACTAAAATAAAAACAAATGCCCATCAGAGTTTTCCCCACCCAAGATTAGGTAAAGGTAGAGGAGTCAGACTTCACTTCTACAAGATCTCAAATAGCTGTATCTCTTATCTAAGTGCACACTAACTTTGAGGAAAAAGGTTTTGTAATCCCTTGTTTTGTGCAGTGTTTACTTGTCTATTTTAGGGAATTCTATATTATAAATGTCTTTCAGCATAACAAGTTGCTTCTCTTATTATAATATTTACTCTCTTCTATTAATAAAATTGAAGGTTTCACATACAATTTGTATAGAAAAAGACAATTCATTTTTTATTACTTTGTTAATCACTTTTACGTATCTGTATTCAATATTAATGTTCCGTAACTGCATGTCTGGCACCTATAAAGCATTTTAATTTCTAATAATTTTCAAGTCCTAAGAAATGTGATTGGGATTTGTCTAAACAATTCTCCCCTCTCATATCTCCTAAAATAAAGAGCTTGCTTATAATGACAATAAAAAGGTAAATGTAAAATAATAAAGTAATGACAATAATTATAAATAATAAAATTAAAGGTGAATTCCAAATAAATAATGTTTCTGCTCTCGCTCTTACTTTATTATACATAAAAATGGCTTCTTTGGGTTTTGTTCTTCCTTTTTCTTATTTATATGGAATATTCTCCTAGTTGGTCTATGAGTGGGTGCACAAATGGAGTCATAGGTGGGTGGTAAAAAATCAAGGGGATACATTATGAAGAAAGCTGATAATTTGAGAGAGACAAAAAGGGAAAGAATGGTGGGGGAAACATGGAAAAAACAACTCTTGAGGGAGACTCAGCGTAATTTTTCAAAAGTAAAAAATTAAGTGAATCCATGAAGAGAAAAGAGGTTTACCAAAAGGAAGAAAGATGTAGAAATCAGAGCAGGAATAAGTAGTGTTTCCAAATATATTCCAGCCATATTTCACCAGGATTTATTGAATGGTTTAAGACATTTCTGTGGTGTTCAACCAGCTCTATACCCTAGTTAAGATATTATTTTAATGGTGAAAGTCTTTGATTATTTGCTCACTCTTTTTTCTGTTTCCAGACCTGTACCAACACTGTTACTGAAAAAATTATACATGTGAAATTAATTCACGTTACAGCTAAATTGTGTACCAATAAAGCCACAAAAATACTGTTTTGTTTTAGTCTTCCCTTTGTGTGGGTATGGCCTTTGGCAAATGGCAGCATAGAATGTTCTCCAAATAGTTTAATTATTGAATTATTTTAATACATTAATACATGCATAACAGTGCTGCTATGACATCCCCTGCAAACCTTTCCCCCTTCAAAAGGCAATTCTGGCTGCATGTGCAGACATTTTTTTCCTCGTCTTCCCTAGTTCCCTTACTAATTATGGGGGTTTGCCAAAAGTCTTGAAATTGATTTCTATAGGTGTGACTATCAGAATATTTTTGTAGTAATGGAAGTTTGCGTTTGCATTTGCACGTAGAGCAAGTGTATGCACAAATAGTAAATATTCTCTTAAAACCTAGCTGGCAGAATGTAATTGCTACTGACAGGGTGCATCTACACATGCAAATAATGTGAAGCACTACACTCCGGAGTTTATTGTCGTTTGAATGCGTGCCTGGGATTGCAGCACGTTGATCGGGGTCAGAGCAGCCCTGGCTGGCAGGATACTTTGCCGGGGGGGGGGGTCAGCTTTACAACCTGGGGCTGCTCTCCGCATTAACACATGCTGTAGAGGTTCTGGCTGGGGCACAAGGGTCGTTCAGTGTGAGGCCAGGCAGCCCCTGCACTGAAGCAACTGTGTGGCCCAGCCAGCCAGGGCAGCATCTACGCATGCAATGCTGCAGTTTTTTTTTACTCTGCAGCAGGGTAGTACTACTGTTTACAAGTACTATCCTGGTGTGGCATAAATTAGTTTACTCTAGCTGAATGGGGGCACACGTGGGCACTGAAGTGTTTACTGCACAGTAAACATCTCGTGTAGACGTGCCCAGCCAGTAGTAATTGCATTTATAATTTTTATATTGTGCCATTTCAGAAAAGCAGCATTTTGTTTTTGAGAAATAGTGGGTGCGTCTACACATTCACTAATGCACAGTAGTTACTGTGTATTTAGTTTAGTACTTAATGAAGTACTAACTAAATGCGCAGTAACTAGTTATGGCACAGTAGTGCTGGTGCACGTTTTTTTAGTGATGCTTGCTGCATAGTAGTCTAACACTACTGTGCAGTAGTGTATTAGCAGTTTTTGCCTGGCACACTACCGCACAGTAGCATTAGGCTACTGCACATTAAGCATCTCATGATGTGCCCACTCTGATGTCAACATGATCGATATATTTAGTTGATAGGTTCTTCATTCTCAGTTTTGTTTTTGGTCACTTAGCTGTCAGTGTGGAGTATCCAGAATGCCCTCCGTCTCCCTCTTGCATCCGTGGTCATAACAACCCTTGTGGCTATGTTTGTTCCCCACTGCCAGAGTGAGTATTTATTACATGCATAAAGTAAGATCTTTTTAACATCTTGTTAGCTTCTGTGTACAAAATGTATGTATGATCCATTTCACTTTTTTGTTGCATGTTTTCATGGGGCAGATGCTCAAAACTTAGTGCAATATGTAAGTCAAGAAGACTACAGTGACAAGTTGAATCGGGCCATTTATGTATCCTGCATTCCTTTACTTTAATACAAGGAAGACGTCAGCATTTGCATCTTGTAGATTATAACTGATGTTGGATAAATGCAAACATTAATTGAAGGCTTCTGTTCCATTTCTGACAGGAACCCAGAACATTCCAAACTAGTTGTTTTTATCCAGCCAGAATTGGGAGGAATCTTGCCTCATTCAGTGGTGGAAACAGCATTGCCAACTATCCTCATAAACTTAATCACTGACACAAGGGCTGGACTAAAGACGTTAAATAAGTAGATACCATAGTCAAACATAAAGAGAAAGATCTTGCACATTTGAACAACAAGCAGCTGTTACCCAAGTTCGTTTTATAAATAAAATATCTGTAGCTTAGTTTTAAATGTGGTCTAAACACAGAAAGCATGCATGTAAAACTTAGTTTAGTGTACTTCTGTTAAATGCTAAATTATGAATCGGTGTCATAATAATTGTGTTTCATTGCTTTACAGGGAAAGGTTTTTTGAACAAGATTTAATTAGAACTTACATTGAGTTGCCATCAAAATACATACACGAGTCAGATTTCAGAGCAAGTCAAAAGTAACAATACACTGTGATGTATTTTGTAACACACTAGCACTTTATTGTATAAAGCTACTGTGAAATAACTTGATTATGTAAAATATCATAAGTGTTGATAAGTATGTTGCACTGACAGACTAATCAATATTTTGCTATAGTTTTACATATGTATATTTTAAGCAACATGGCCTAGTTTTGTAACTCAAATTATTTAATTTTGACTCGAAGTATTAGTAATTGTAAATACATTTATTACAAATTACATTCAAACAGTAATTAGCTAAATTTTAAATGTCAAATTGTTCATTGGTAAGATTTTTTTAAAAAAGAGAGGTGCTATAATTACTTCAGCAACTTAATACTATCCTTAAGTAACTTGTTAAAATGAGGTCCATATAAGTGACCTGATCAAGAGGGCTGAACATTAAGACTGGTTAGCTTATGATATGTTCATAAGAAAAGAAAAAATCCTGGAGTAGTTATAAAACAGTGGATTCATGGGCTAGGAATTGAGTTATTGTATGTTATAAAGAACATCTCTTTAAGGCATGTTGCTACTGTCTGCATCCTGAAACCAGCAAATCCATGACATTCAGAAATGGAAAAGGGATTGTTCTTACCATGAACAACCTGGGAATGTTTTCATTAAACCATAATGACCAGCAAAAGGGCATTTCTTGTCTGCTAATTTCAAGAGCCCACAACCTTTGCAGCTGGTAGTTTTAACTGCAGGAAATGCTGACAACCTCTTTTTGGCCATTCTAGCTGCATATCATAAAAATGTTTTTGAAAGTTTAAGAAACACATGGAGAAGGTTTTCTGTTCACCCTGTGCTCCTTCTCTAGCAGTTATGGAAGTAAGAATTAACATAAACAGCCATACATTTTCAGTGTGCCAGCAGGTTCGCAGGATCTTTTTCTCCACAAAGTAAGCATTTCCTGTATGTTAAGGGTTTAATAAAAAAAGGATTTAGCAGTGGAAACCAATGCCTAATTAATACAATTTGGCTGATACAAGAACAAGTCTCATTAAGTATCTGCAACTTTTCAGTGAATGTAGCTTTTCAATGAGGATAATACAACTGGAAGACTCAAAGAAAGAGGGAGAGAATGAGGTGGGGAGGTGGAAACCAGCCCTATCCTGTACGTTGGACCAAATAAAATATATGTCTGCTACTTTAACAAAAGAACATGTAGTGTTAATGAAGCTCTTCATTGCTGAGATGGTCTTAGTGAGTTTTTATGTACAGTCACAATGTTACAATGTAAGTTTCTTTATTGTAAAAGTGATTGACTTTTAAGTGCCTGTTCTTATGGCAATTTTGTTTTATCTGAAATTTTTTATGCCAATCATCTCTGTATTATAAACAGTCATCAGTTTGGTTTAAAATACCTTAGTAAACTGTTAGACTGTGATGAACACAATGCTGCATTCTTTTTTCCTTTGCTCGTTTTTAGCTTTTCACATGGTTTATTCATGCGCATTTTGGAAACAGGCTCTTGATTCTTCCACTCAGCCAGTAGTTCTTTTTGCACTTCTGTAGGTAGTTCAAAAAAAGTCTTTGGGTCAACATTAACAGGGAATACAATTTTTACTTCACGTGATTCTTGTCCTCTAGAACCTTCAGCCTGAGAAACCTTTTCAAGAGCCTGTTCCTGTGCGCCTGAATAATGAGGGTGCAGAAAAGGTTGTTGGTTTTGCAGGCTTGAAACAACTGAGTCTTTCTGTTTGAAATGGAGTGATTCTGTGGGCTCTTGTTCTATGCAGTCATCCATTAGGGAATTCGCAGGAGTACAACCTGGAGTAGACCTCTGTACCATGGCTGTCACTGGCTCAATGGTAGATGTAAAGAATTCAGTGCACGCTGAAAAGCTGATACTATGATCTACTTTGTGGAAATTTGGGAAAGCGTTTTGCATTTTTTCTTGGGCAAAATATGGTGGTGCTTGTGTAGAAACAAGTAATGGTGGATCCAAAATATTTTCTGTATGAATCTTTGCCCCGCTGCTGCCAGAAATAATTTCTTCTTTAATATCTACTGGAAGCTGACTGAAGACTTCCTGGTCAAGACCAGCAGGAAGCAAGTGAAGTGGGTATTCGGGAATTCTTGTTTCCTCCGTGAAGCTTTTGGTTTCTAGTGAAGGTTTTCCGTCTGTTGTACTTTCAGTTCTTTCAGCTGGTGCAGAACTGCAACAGTGTGCCTGGTCTTGTGGAACACTTTCCATTTCCTGTGGCATAAAATATATTATTTAAATTACTATAAAATGATTAAACGGGTGTCATTCAACAAGTAGCATTTTACAAACGGTGAACCTGTCCAATGTTTTTTTTTCAAAGGGTAAAAAAAATATGCTCCGTATTCCACCAGGTACTCCATATTGTTTTAATGCTATTTTATATTCAACAGAGCCTTTGACAAACTTAAATTGGAATCCATTTTCTAAGGAACAGATACTTTAAAACATTTCCACTGAAGTTTCTGAAGTTTCTAAAACATTAAACTATATATCTCTTCATGCTGCTTGGCAGACAAGCTATAACAACATTACTAAATATATTGAAATATTAGGACTAGCCAGAATACAAGACCTATTTCACTAAATTTTGAGTTTGCAGAATTTTTCATTCTATAAGAGCAAAATGGAAGGAAACCTTTTGAAAAACATTCACAGAAAAAAACACGACAGACAACCACTAGTCCAGTGGCCAGATCACACACCTGGGGTGTAGAAAGCTCAGACTTTGCTCAACAAAATTAGGACTTGAACTTGGATATCCCACATAGTCCAAGTGAGTGCTCTAACTATTCTCCATATGAGGGTAGGTTTCTCTTTCATGAGAAAGTCCATCCTGGAGGGGGGAAACCTTCCTGATAGTGTCATCAAAACAAATGTGTTCACAGGTTTTAGGGATGTAAGCTGTAGCCATGTTGATCTAAGGACATAGGCAGACAAGGTTCTTTGGGTAAATCTGATATCTTTTATTAGACCAACTCAGATAATTAGAATGTTTTTTCTTAGCAAGCTTTCAGGTATAAAGACCCTTTCTCAGGCTGAAAAAGCATCTGCAGTTGGTGCAGTTCCATCCAAGAAGAGCACACACCAACTTCAGATGCTTCCTCAGCCTGATGAAGGGTATTTATACCCGAAAGCTTGCTAAGAAGAATTTTCCAACTATTTGAGTTGGTCTAATAAACGATATCAGATTTACCCAAAGAACCTTGTCTTCACAGGTTTTAGTCTTTTCTAACAAAGAAAAGGTTTCATTAAAATTCCCAACCAGTTCTACGATGCACTCTGTAAATATTTAAAACTAGCACCAAAGAAAATTAAAAGTGCTAAACATTCAAACTGCAGAAAGTAGGAATGGAGCTTTGGTACTCAAGGGTACTATCTGAGCTTGAGTACTCACAGAGAGACTGGGTGGACAGCTAACAAAACTTGATTTAAGAATTGATATGCATGATGTGAGACAAATTAGGGAAGTTAAGAGGGCCATCCGTGGGCAAGTGCAGTGAAGAAACAGAAAGGACCAAGAATAAAGCTTCCTACTTTGCATTTACTTGTCAAGTGAGTAATTGCTGACAAGAACTTAGTAATTATAGAAATGCATATCTGCCCATGGAAACACGTAATGTGTGGTCGTACCTACTTGTACGTATCCATATTTCGTGCATGTCTAAAGACCTACATTTTGTTTACTTAATCTCAAGTTTCTAAATTCCCAGTAAATCTTAAACGATAAGCAATACAGTGGCTCACAAATGCTATGAATTAAATAAAGGTCTGGGCTAAAGTCTTGGCCCAGCTGAAGACATTGAGAGCATATGGGAAACCACGCACGCCCGCCCGCCCGCCCGCAGTGTTTGAAGGTAGCCTTATTATTAACTATTAAAAGGCAAATTAATGACACTAACGAGTGTTAATTCAAACCAAACATTTAAGATGTTTTCTGTAGTTCAAGGCCATTTCTATATCTTGTTGTACAGATCAATTATAGAAGCACTTGGTGCTTAAGTTGCTTCTTAACTTTATACTTAGAACACCTAAATAAGCAGCCTGTTTTTAGAGCAGGCAATAGCTCTCAACAAAGCTCATGGAAAACCCACATTTATTTACTCATTTTTGAAAACACTGGCTTGAGTGCCTTTCTCCATAAACTCCTCTCTCTTCCCCAGGGAAATAAGGTTTCATAACCTAGTTTGTCCCATTCAAGATATGCTAATTAAAAATAAATTAAAACTATCCAAGGAAGAGAATCATAAAAACACATCTTAGGAATTGTATTTATTCAGGAGAGTTTACAGAGATCTTCATTTTTACCACTAATTTGGGACCAGATATTTGGGTCTATAAAACTTGGAAGCAAGTACTACTTAAAAATCATTATACAGACTACAACAAATATATTATCCTATTCTGAACTTACTGCGTTTTTTCAATAACTGTCAACTTACTTGAATACATGTGCGAGCACTTGCATGGGATGATGTCCGAGTTAGATAAAATCCGATGGATCCTCTGGTGCAGCTAGGCAGGGCTTTGAGGTTGGAGAAACAGACGCTCAGAAGGGTAATATGAAACGGCATCTCCACGTTTATCATCTTTCGAAACAGCTTCATAAGGATATCAACCAGTGGGGACACAACATCATAGGTTCCTAAATAGGCAATTTGAAAAAAAGCACAGTTTAATCAAAACTTTCTGTACAGGACTGAATGGAATTAAGATTTAAATAGGTATGTATTTAATCAAGACATTATAGGCTCACTCTTAGGACAGAACCTGGACTTTCAGTACTTTGTACAAATACAAAATAAGGTAAGTATTAATGTAAATATTTGATGGACTAAATATATTCTTAACATTTTGTAAGGGTTTGTCACAACAGTTATACCCAGTAAGGAGATTTTTATTTGACTCTTTCAAAAAACAAAGACAAGGTGATCTATAAACTGTGTTTACATTTTGATGTTTTTTAAGTGTTTGTGAAAAGTGCTGGACTGACAGCTCTCAAGACTTATGCACAGAATCATTACAATATAGCCGTTACCAACAGAAGTTCTCCTTTTCCTGCCCTGCCTTTCTAGAAGAGGCGATGTGAAAATTGGAAAGATGGTCAATATAAACGCATAAAATTAAGCCACAGTCCTGCAACTAAAAAATCCCAAAGAAGCCATAAAGGGCCCCAATGTATGCAACTATGATAAATACTGCAACATGTCTATGATGCCTGCTAATTTTACACTGAGACCACAAACTTACTTTACAGTAGACTGCAACAAGGACAATTTAGGTTGCACATTACAAAGAGTTTTCTACCTTATAAGGGTGATGAAATATTGAATACCTAGAGAGGTTATGGAATCTTTATCCTTAGAAGTTTTAAAAAAATGTTGGTCATCTCTAGTCCAGAATAGGTTCAAACTGGTAAACTAGAGGTGAAACACTCTAATTCTTTATCAATTTATGTCAATGATTACGATATTTTATTAACTCTTAATATCAACTAAGCCAGAAAGTTTAATGATTCTATATATTAATGAAGAGGCTGACCAAGTACAAGGGAAGGGAGTGGGGGAACTAAATCAAATGGCAACTGAAAGTTTGTGATCCATACGTGGGTTGGAAGCCATTTACTTCAGAGGGAAGATGGTATCTTTGCAATATACCACTGGATAAAAAAGTGCATCAGGAAGAAACTGAAATCTTATAGATAACCCACCCAACTAAAATTTAACTCACTCAAGCAAGTAATTTCTTTTATGGTTTATTGCCTGTTTGTTTAACAGGGAGGAGTTAAATACAACTCATGTTTGTCATCATGCGAGTAAAATGTAGACAAGTACATTTTGTGCCTGGGTTCACACACTGTCAAGACAGTCCCCTCAAGGCTAGGGTAACAATTTACTTTCTTAAGAAATAAAAGTTATTCTGATCATCAAGTTCTGTGTTCTTAGTCTGTCTCATCATGATATAGCTGTCACACACAAATCACTGAAATATTTTGAACTGAAATGTGGAAACACTGTTAAGAAACTTTTAAACAGCCTTTACCTGTCCCAAATTTCTGGATGATGTGCGGTGGAATAGGGCATTGACGACTCTCCCGATTAAACCATTTATTAGTTAGTGAAAACTGACGAATAGTTAATCTTATTGTACGTGGTTTTCTTCCATCATTGTGTATTCTAAAAGAAAAAATATAAAGTGTAATTAAAATTAACACTAATTAATTCATATTTTCTTCAGCCAATTATTGTAAAAGGAAATGTATTCTGGTATCCACCAAGGAAGTTTGACAAAATAATGGTATTTAACATAGAGTATAAAAAGTACTGCCTAAATTTTAGTTTTTCTGCCTCATTTTCCCTTTATTGAAATGAAGCATTTTGATTCTTCCTAAATCAATTCTACTTATTAGCAATCTTATAATATCATTTATTTCTTCACCATTTTGAAGATAGTTTCTAATAAACAATTCCAATAAATACAGCTAGAAATTTACAAAGTTGAATTTGTTTCAATCTCTTATAAGAAAAAAATCCAAGTATCTCATTCTTAAAGTGAACTCCTTTGTAGAAGTGCACTGCAAAATACTAAAACATGGTTCTCAACCTGGAGAATGAGATCACTTTGCCATTATAAAGATATTCCCAAATTAGAAAGCAGTCTTGCTTTGTTATGTAGAATTTTGGGAATAATAACTGTACTAGAAAATATTGCTGGAGGGGAGAATTCTGCATAGGCAAAGTGAAGATGAACTTATCTTTTTGCTATGTTTTTGGTAATTATTTTGGAAAAGACAATCATAAGTGTTGTACTTTGGAACTGTTGGAAACAAAAATGTATTAAGTTTTCTGAACATACAAGGTTATAGATATGTGAACGAAGGGGCAAAGCCTGGAGCAAGGCATACTAGGCTGTGTACAGTACTGGAAAGTGAGAAACAAACATGCTGTTCACTGAAAAGCAGGCATTTGGATGCATGAAAAAATTAGCCTTGATTCAACCCCACTGTATGTCCGCTACTGTAGGACTAGGGTTAACCCGCTTTTAAGGGATGTCTTGTTTGTTTGCAGCTTTCCAAATCAGGACAGCTTAACTTGGCAACACTTAACTAATTCCTGTGTCCATGGCCTCAGAGTCTTTAAACTAAAATGAATAGGAAGACTGTAAAGCTCAGTTTGCAAAAACACTAACATACAAATGTGCTGCTTCTATTTTAATGTGTTCAAAATGCATTCTGGCGTTGAGATTATACCCCTTAGGACCCAATTTGCATTTTATTGCCAATACTTTTTTTCACTCCATGAAAATATCATGACTCCAGAGGTGAGTTTAGCTTCTCTTCCTCTTCCCCCTTCCTTTAGTTTCGTAGCTCGGATTTCTTTCTTTCATTATCTAAAAGGCTGTGAAGTATCTTCCAGAACATAAAGATGCAGACATTGCATTGAGGATTTTACAATTTAGACTAGATGAAATGAAGTGAAAAACACTATTACAAAATATAAAGGATGGTGAGGGTGGAGCAAGATCAAATCAGGGTTTGGAATGTAAAGAGGATATTTCCCCTCTCTTTTTAAATACAAGTAAATCAATGTATTAGTTGCCTAATCTTGTATGCAAGTTGTGTTAGAAGTGGGATGTACTTTATTGAAGTGGGTAGGACTTATAGATAAGAGGCAGCATGAAAAGAAACGTAAGACATTTATGGAAGAAGGGAACAAATGGGATTTTTAAGGTGGAGAGAGAAAGACGGACAGACAGACAAAGATTTTTGTGGGTGATATCTTTTATTGGACAAGCTGCACGCTGGAACAGACCAACAATGTCTGGAAGAGAGACAAGATAAAGAGACAAACTCAGAAACTCATGGATGTTGAAACAATCAGCTTACATCTAATACAGCAAAAAAGGGGAAGTTGGTGGAATGAATCAGATCAACCAGGAATGACTATAACCTCAGCTACATTTGTGATGTTGTTCGCAGTGGTACTCAACCTTTTTTGTACCAGGACCCACTTGTAAACATCGATGGCCAGTCCCAACCCAGTGCCCCTCACTCCTGACCCAGGGCCCCCCACCCATAGGCCTCCAGTGTGTGGGACATGGGGGGGCCCCCAAGCAGCCCTTTGCAGGCTGGGTCTCTGACAGCCTGCAAGGGAAAAGCCACGGTTTCCCACGTTTTTCTCCTTTAACGAAGAATCAATTTTAAAAGTCTGTGGATCCATTTTTTAAGTTTGTTCACAACCCTTTCATATATTCTTATGACCCACTTTTGGGTTGTTACTCATGGATTGAGAAATGGTGGTTTATAGCAAGTCAGAAAGGAAATGAGGGGAAACAATTTTGTCATGAGTGAAGCAGCAGCAGCAGGAGATGACTATTTCCTCGATGTGAAAGGTAAACAAAAGTGAGAAGATGAAAATGACCTCAGGTTATGGGAATAAGTAACAGGAAAGATGACACTGTCTACAACAGAAAAAGCAACAGAACGGAAGATAAGGAATACAGTTTTGGCCATATGAAGCGTAAGCTTATGATGAAACAGGACATGTAAGAGTTACAGGAGACAAATACATGGCAGTTGTAGAGGACACATTTCATGAGGTGAGAGAAAAAGGGTAGAAGGATCAGTGGAACCTCTAGGAAAGCAGGCTGAGTTTGAAGGGGCAGCATTTTAAGTTAAGAGACAATCCTTACATATCCCAGTGTGTCCTTTCAGGTCACAAATTCAGTCAGCAATAACAAATGAAGACAGTCACCTGTCTAAAAGATTAGTGAGTAATTCTTCAATTTTCTTTTTAACTTCCACTTCTGATGAACATTTTTTAAAGGAATCTTCATCACTAAAAGACTGAGAGAAATCAAGAGGCATTTCAATTTTGTGTATTACCAGGCGACCAAAAAACTTGAAAATTGATAAAAAGAAATAGGTTTTTTTTTTCTAGACAAGACAATTAATTTGGGAAACATATGTCCATAAGGCCTAGAATTTAGTGGAATTCTAAAAGGAACGTACCTCTGTACAAATAGTAAGAACGTTCTGAGTTATAATAGTGAATACATAAAATATGGGCCACTGGCCAAATCAAGCATATCAATTCCTGAACTCTATGTATCTGTATTTAAACTAGTTCAGGAAAACTGTATTCAAACAGGGAAACTTTCCCCTCATGCATCAGGGGAGAGCACCAGGGAAAAGGAGATGCTGTATTTACTAGGGCACCCCCTGGAGTAACCAGGAACAACGGCACAAATTGACGGACCGCAGATTTAGGTTGGACATTAGAAAGAACTTTACAATAAGGGTTGCCAGAATCTGGAATGGGCTTCCAAGGGAGGTGGTGCTCTCCCCTACCCTAGGAGTCCTTCAAGAGGAGCCTGGATAAGCATCTAGCTGGGGTTGTCTGACCCCAGCGCTCTTTCCTGCCCAGGGCAGGGTGTCGGACTCGATGGTCTACTGAGGTACCTTCCGACCCTAACATCTATGAATGTTTGTGTACCTGTGGAGGTCCAGAGGGGGTCACAAGAGAATCATCCTCTCCACAGCTGAGTTTTTGGATCCGCTCAGCAACTGCAACTCCCAGTTCCTTTACTAATATCTCAGGAGAACAGGTTTGGAGATCACGTATACTACTGAGACCCAGCAACTCAAGGCGCTTGGTAGTCTTAAAGCCAATGCCTAGGTAAAAAAGGTACATAACTTGGGTAAAAATTCTCTGCAAAACACTATAATAGACAAAATATGGAAATTAATTTGTTAAAGATAAGGTTACAATATATATATTATGTAGATTATTACTAAAGTGTTTTATTGAATTGAACTGTATATTGAATCAATACATTAAAATACTTGTTTTCTCAAATGTAAAATGCCCAGCTACACATCAATTTTAGTTACACTCTTAGAAGCAACATTTTCAGATAGCGTTAAACAAAACTTTAGGATTTGCCAAGGAAATTGGAAGGCGATACAAACATTTACATGTTTACTTACATTACTAAAAACATCTGAATTCCAAATATTTTAATGTATCTGTACCCCCAGGGTTACAGCACTTATGGCACAAATGCAAAATGAAGAGAATAAGAAAACAGAAATAAAAGTAATTTATTTTCATTGTCTAAGATCTAGGTTGACTATAATAAAAAAATAAAAACAGAGTGAAAACCCAGATTTTGAAATATTCAACTTTAATTAACACAGCGTACAAGTATTACTTTGTTTAATTAATACTTGTTTAGTTAATGCATTAAACAAGTGTTATCTATAAAGTATGTGTGAAAGCTGGTGGCACCAGTCTCTTACCGGGCACTTTTCTGATGTGATCAAGGCTTTCTATTAGGTGGTGACAACTCTCAGGCAGAAGTACTGTCTGTTGATTTGGTTTAAAGGTACCAGATACTAGTTTTGATAGCAACTTATTAGAAGCCACTCCTGCACACCCTGTAAGACCCAGTCTGTTGTGCATGGTTTCCCTCATTTCTGCTGCAATCTGAGATCCAATGATAAGTCTTACATGCATCATATCTTGTAAACAGATAGCTGTAAAGACAAAGATGAGCGCTGATGAATATGCTATGATCATTCAGGCAAGGATTTTTGTGGGTGGCATCTTTTACTGGACCGACTGCATGGTTGGAACAGCCTCAGACAAGCTGTTGAATGTAAAGCATTCTTCATCAGATCACAACAATATGAAATTAGAGATTTGGAAATATTTGTTTAATTAAGACAGAGGAAGATTTTTTCCCTTCAATTATTCATGTAGGATTGTTTTTCATTAAGGTTCATATTTAAGACAGCTTCTTCACAGACCATATTAATAAACTGTAGCAATAGCATTGGGTGATGATATCATCTGATCCAGTAAGGATACGTTCTTCTGTGGTTCATTTAAGAATATAAATCTTATTACTTCAATTGCATATAGTTGTGCAGAGGAAGAACATATTCGCCAGTCTAACTTCTACCTTCATATCCAGTAACTGCCCTTTAATCTTCTTCCACTACACTCCATAGGAAAAGTTTGTTCTGTTTGTTCTCTACATTAAGGGTAGTTTTGACTAAGTGTCAAGTAACTGACAAAGAGTAACTATAACAAATAATATCCTTAAACCTAACTGTTACATGAAGTAACATGAAAGTTGTTACTTTGACCTTGATCAAACCGGATGTTTAATTCTGTATTTATTTATGTATTTTTACAGCCCACAGGAACAAAACCATTTATTTTTCCAAATCACAGTGCATGACCAATTCATATGCCAGTTATAATACGAGATTCTAACAGTATGAGAATATGCAACTCAAGTTTTGGACAGTTTAATTGTAGACAGGATAGTATTACACGTGGAATAAGAAATGTGCTGCCATGAAGTTCTGAAAGTAAATTGATGAAACCTACAATTTTATTCCCAAATCTACTAGCATTTAATAATAACTTTTTCACAAAATAAGGAATATCCACTCACATTGATCATTATACACGTGACCACACACAGACACTTTGGACAATCCATCCCTTTGTAGCTGTCCTAGTTTCTTCTCTACCATCTCTGTGATATCCACAAAATTTTCATCAAACCCAAGCCTTTCCACCAGTGGACTAAATTCTTCCAATAGTTCTATGGAAACAAAGCAAAGCATATAAACTATGTAGTATAATAATGCAAACCAAGAACTCATATCCATAGTGAATCTCCCATTGACCTCGAAGGGAAGGGATGCTTTCATAGAAATCAAGGAGCAAAACACAGCCCTTAACTAATAAACATGTATTTCTTCTGTACCATATTGTGTTATACAGCACTTGGTGAGAATGACTGCTGCTATTTAGACTGCTATATCTGCCTCGTGTTCTTCTTCCTCCCTCGTTTTCTTTTTCTGCGTTTTCAGTTTTTGACTTCTGCAATACTTCTCCTGTAACAAATACCAATTCCTGATCCTGTAGGCTTCGTCCCAAACTCCTAGCCCCCTTCCATCCATTAGAAACCATGAGTAATGCTGACATAATTTTGAAGTCAAATACAGGAACCGTATTTGACTTCAAGATATAAACATCATGCTGGGCCATATAAATACATCAGCATCCCACAGCAGGCATTTGTTTTACAACGCTAATCTAGATAATGATGGAGTCCAACGGTTTAGTTTGTGACATCTAATGGAATCTCAGGCTGAGATGACATGGCTACAAGCCTAATGACAACATGCAAAGGCCTGTGTCAGATCAGAAATATTAATTCAAGAAAATGCTCCCCATTATAAGAAGATATGTGTAGCACTTATTCCACCTTATTAAAGAATTGTTGATTGGTACCTGTGACCTTGTATGATATTTCCCTGTAAGGAGTTAAGTCTTCTCCATTAACTAGTATCAGCTGTGGACATTTTTCCTTAGCATCTCTGACAGACATAAGTTTCTTAATTCCAAGTTTTCTAGCCTCATAATTGCAGGTTACAACCAAGTATTTCTGTTGTACACCTAAAGACAAAGTTAAAATACGAGAGTCATTTATTTCATAGCCATGCCAAAAAATGTTCCTTTACTTTCATGCCACTATCAAAAATCATAAAGTAGAAATTTAATGTAACATTGAAAAAAGAATCACACTCTTATTTTCTTGTATGAAACTGAAGAGCTCATGACCAGTTTGAATGTTATTTTATGATAGTCACATTTCATTTCTTCTTAAATGCTAGTGATCTTTCATTTACAGGGCAATCTTCTTATTTTTTACCCTTTTCATGCAATCTGATCCATACAATCACATCCCTACTACAGAATTCATGTCATACTTCTCCCCCATCATGGATCAATTAGTTCACATGCAATAAGGCCAATATTTTAAAAATGAAATGTCTCACAAAACCAAGCAGAATAAATTGTGAAATATTAGTATCCGTGAATTTAAAAAAAAATTGTCTTTCACACAAAAAAAAATAATTTTCTTTACATGTACTGTGTGTGTGTAAACCAAAGAGCAATTAACAACAAAGCATAAATTTACCTAAAGGCTTCTCTCTCAATTCAGGATTATGGATCATTTCTACTTGTGCATAAAAGCAATCCAGGTCAATATGCACAATCACTCTGTGTGCTGTACTGCCTGCTGCCAAAGCCCTTGCCATGGTTTGCTGCAATGAAAATCTGCACTGAAGTTTATAACATACATTAAGAATAACAACTTCTTAGAATGTACTGATGCTGCTAAAATCTTTGCCCATTAAAACTACATTGGTAACCAAAAAGCACGCGGAAAAGTACCGTTTCTAAATTGTACACCAGTTTTGTCATACGCCCTTGGCATGATAGTCTGTTATTAACAGGGATTTAGCATACCACTGGCCATATTCGGAGCTCCCATTTAAAGCAGTTATCATCAAACTTGACTTACTGTTCGTACATAAATATTTTATATAATAATGTTTTTGACATTTTATATAATAATTTTCAGCTTGACAATAGTTTAGAAAATTATCTCTAGAAAATGTGTACATGTTTTTTTTCTGTTCTGTATATCAGGCAAGCACAAGAATGACAGCATCAAATGTAGCTGGACCAACCTCTGAGTACGGCACTTTTTACCACATCTACAATTTCAGTTTTGATCCTCTTGCTTTACAAGAGACTTTTGTGTTCATACTGTAGGAGAATCAGCTCACGGCTTTCCCCATGAAAGCCCACAACCTGACCATCAACCAAGTATCAAACCCATGAACAGAATACTGTCAAGGGCAAAAAGCAAGCAGAAAAAAAAAAAGTTTTAAAACCACTTTTATGGTCGACTGACTCCAGGAATTATTTTTAGTTGGGCAAATGCAAACTACTCAAACTGAAAACTGATTTGCCAGTTGCCGTTGTCCACTTATAGTGCACGGTCCTGAACCAATGCTTCATTTTACTCGAGCCCTCCTACTGAATCATGCTTCATTTTACTCATCAGTGGCTGCAACTATGAAACACTGGCTGTACAGTCATTTAGTACTTGCATACAAAAGTACTAAATGACTGGGCAGTAATCGGACTTAGCGCATATTAGCAACGCAGCTCGTGACATGACTGTGCAGTAGCCTGCGACTACTGTGCAGTAGCACCGCGTCACGCTTTCTGGCATGTGCCGCTACTGTGCGGTAGCCATGGGCTACTGTGCACTCAGCGTCTCATGTAGACATGGCCAGTCTGAAGTCAGTTGGGCTACCTATGGGAGTAGAGCTGAGCACCGCCCTAGGGCAGCAGGATCTGCAACGTGAAAGGAAAAACACGTCTACAAGTCTTTGTTCTTAAGCCAAAAATTGACTTTAAAAAAAGAAAGAAAGAACCGAACTGCTGATTCACGAGAACAGCAGCTTTCCGGTCTTTAACACGGCCCCTGCTCTCCCATCTCAGGGTGTGGACAGATCTTGTCCGATGTCTCATCTGGGTCGCCTTAAAAAATGCTTTGTCGACAAGGTTCTGCTTTGGATCGAGAGCAACCTGACGTCCGATTTGATCAAGCTTGTGAAACGCTGAGAAAAAGATGTCATCGAGGACGACAACAAAAGGCATCTTGTAGTCACAAGAGGCGGGGCATGGTTGGGAGCAGGAACATCACCCCCGCAAAGGACAGGCGTAGGGGGTGATTTGGGGCAGCTCCCGGAGGCATCATCCCTGGACCGTCCACCCAGGAAGAACTTCCAGTGGTTTCAAGCACTTGTCCCGGCTCCACGCTAGGCTAGTCCAGCACTGCCCTTGAGCCGCACTACCCCGCTCCTGTCTCCATGAAGGTGGGCGGCCGCACAGCCCCGCCCCGCCCCACGCGCCTCACAACCAGGCCCAGCCTAGGCCGCGTTACTGCGGGGACGTCTGTTACCTCGCGCCGTTCTGCGCCCAAGCGGCCTAGCCCGGCCGGCCCCGCCTCCAGGCCAAAAGGGCCTCCCGG
>NW_005841915.1:2041615-2042315 GCF_000455745.1 Alligator sinensis | reverse complement strand
GCCGCCCCCGCCGGGAAGGCCGACCAGCGCAGTCCCCGGAGTGCGCGCCGTCAGCTGGAGGGCCGACCGGCCCCGCCCCCGGAGTTCGCCCGCCACCGCCCTCGCCCCGCTCCTGACAGGGGACGCGTGCGTGTGAATCGTGTGCATTGTGTCATATGTACCCCATGTCGTGCGGATTGTGTCGTGTGTCATAATGCGTCGTATGTCGCGCCGTGTTCATTGTGTCGTGTCACAAACGTATGCAGGGTTGTACTTGCTCAACCATATGTACCACGTCGTGCCGTGTGCATTGTGGGCCGTGCGTCGCATGTCGTGTTGTGCGCGTTGTGTGTGTCGTGTCTGGCGTGTCCTACGTACCACGTGTCGTGTGGACGGTGTTGTGCTGTGTGTCAGTCGTGTGTGGGGTCCTGCCCTGCGTGTTGTGTAGTGTGTCATAATGTATCGTAGGTCATGTGTATGGTCTGTGTCTTGTGTGTGGCGTCGTGTGTGTTGAAAGGGTCAAATGCATGGTGTGTCGTGTGTGGTGTGTCATATGTACCGTGTGTCCTATGTTGCGTCATGTACATTGTGTGTCATGTGCCGTGTGTCGATTGTGTGCAGTCCTGCCCTGTGTGTTGTGTAGATGGAGTGTGTCATATGTACTGTAGGTCACAGCTCGCAGTGTGTGTATGGTGGTCTGTGTCGTGTTGTGCCTCGTGTG
>NW_005841915.1:2040757-2041575 GCF_000455745.1 Alligator sinensis | reverse complement strand
ATCTGGAGGGGGGTCTACATTTGTGTGTGTGTGTGTGTGTGTGTGTGTGTGTGTGTGTGTGTGTGTGTGTAAATCGTGGGGGAGGTCTTGCATTATGCGCCGTGTATGCTGAGGGGGTCATATACAGTGTGTGTGTGTGTGTGTGTGTGTGTGTGTGTGTGCACGTGCGAATTGTGTGGGGTCCTGCATTGTGCGCTGTGTATGTTGAGGGGGTCATATACATTGTGTGTGTGTGTGAATTGTGTGTGGAGTCCTGCATTGTGCACGTTGAGGGGGTCCTATACAGTGTGTGCGTGTGTGTGAGAATCGTGCGCGGGGCCCTGCCTTGTGCGCCCTGCGCACGTTGAGCAGCTCACGCGCACTGCGGTGTGCGGTGTGGTGCTCCGCATTGCGCGCGCACCACCGCACGGCGCCTGTGCCGTCTCGCCGTGCATTGTGGCGTGTCCCTGGAGCGTCACGTGTCTGTGTCACGTCCCCGCGCCTGAGGGACCGTGCACAGTATGTGTGCGCGCCTGATCCCGCTGTCCCTCCCGCAGGACCCCGACCCCCTGCCCCGCGCAGCCGCACTAGAGCCGAGCGGATCCTCCCTGCACGTGCAGCCCCTGGCGCGAGGCGCGCCCTCCTCCCGCCAGCCGCCGCTCTGCCCCGCCGGGCCGCCGCTCTATGGTCGGGGCGGGGCGCTCTAGCCCGGCGGGCCGCGCTCTATGACCGGGCGCGGAACGCCGATGACTCGGGTTCCGCGGCTCAGTTACGGAAGCGGTGGCCGGGCGAGCAGGCTGCGTGCGCAGCCCGGGCTCCTGGCGCCGACCAGCGCCGCG
>NW_005841915.1:2020742-2040554 GCF_000455745.1 Alligator sinensis | reverse complement strand
CCTCCCCCCCCAGCCTCCAAGACAGAAAAATAACAGAGCCGCTGTTTGGTGGCGGAGGAGCGGGCCAAGCCTCCTGCTGCATCCCGCTCCTGCGGCCCAGGGGAGGATGCCTAGGGTGGCACCCCCAGGCCTCTCGCAGGCTGGTTGCGTGCGGGCCCTGCTGCAGTCAGTTGGGGTCCGCGCGCCCGCGTGGAAACCTGCCGCAGGATAAGATCCCCCAAACCCATGTGCTTCCTCCAGATCTTTGTACCAGGCCGGAGGAGCAAGTGCAGGTTTGTTGCAGATAATCACCAGAATAGCTTTTTTTTTCTTTTTTTTTTTTCTCCCCCCTTCTGGCAAGAGGCCATAGGGAATAAAAAAAAACCAAACCAAAAAAACTTCCTTCTGGCAATAGGGGGGGAAAAAAACACAAACTTTGACAACTCTTCCAGTAAATGGTTAACTAAATAAGATCTATATCATTTTTGTATAGGCTGTCTCGCATCTTATTTGAATAGGAGTCATTAAGAAAAATCTGATTTGGCTAGTCTATAAAGGTGCAGATCTGACTCACTTCAGATGAACGCAGCTAACTACTTCCTAGGAAAGGCGAGTCACAAACTCCTGTCTCTTGAATAGGATGGGGAAAAAAATCAAAATCTTTTTTTCTTTTAAAAAAGAAAGCTTCGACTCGCAGAATGAGTGGAGGTATTTTTGCAGTGTGAAGCAGTCATTATTTTTACCGCAGCAGCTCAAAAAAACAAAAAAAAAAGGAGCTTAGCTGAAGTATCAAGCCTACTTTTACGCAGAACAATTAAAACTTTTGCAAGTTAGGAAGATGTGAAAACAAAGTCTTGCCATTGTGGATGTATGTGTTGGTTATTACCAGCAAAATCATTCCAAGATAAAAATGACTAATATTTCATATTGCCTTCCATTTTTTCCTTTGCTACCTCAGAAATAAGAAGCACGAGTTAGTTTACTTTTTGGCAGGAAAGGAAAGGAAATACTCTTCAAAGCTCGATACCTTGGCTTTAACGGACACTGTTGCAAGTCCAGCCTGCCAGTGTCAGGAAACTCTTCTACTATGACCAACATCCTACGCACAGACATTTATAGATGTGTGTAATGAGTCACACCTGAAGTCTCCCTCAAAGTTTTAAGTAGTGTTTTTAATTGAGGGTAGAGACAGAGGTGGGGTCCCGGCTTTCTTTTAACTGACTGACAGCATTTAAAGCTTTTCTCTTTTTAACAGTGTGTGTGTTGGGGAGAAGGGGAAGGAGTAGTAAGAGAGACTACACATCTCCTATCATCTTTCTGTTTATTTAGAAATCACTTTATGTCAGCATTTTATACAGGATCAGTTGACTTCTGCATTAACACTAAGCAAAAGAAGAGAGCCAGCAGTGTGCGTATTTAGGTGGAAAAGGAACACTGATTTCCATTAGGTTTTAAAAGTAAATCACATTCAAAACCTTTATGAGGGAGTTTCATTTGCTATTGTTTTTGTATTACTGCCTTTGTTTGACTTGAGCTACTAACCGTATGCTAATATGGTGGCACATGATTGGGTAGCATCTGTCATTGCTGTTAGCCCTTTGCATCAGCTCCTTCTTGCTGCAATGCCTTCTTTTTATGAAGCCAGTCAAAAAGCTCAAACCTGAGGGCCCATGATCTGATTCTGGTTTTCTGAATAGGTCATGTTTGGTTGTAGGGTCTGCACATACATTTTCTACATAAGACCACTGTTTAGAGATTTTGAAGCAAGACATTCATTCCTGATTTGATATAATTTTAATAGGTGGATTTAATTATTATCACCACCACCATCATAATCATTAATATCGATAATTCTCTCCCTCAGACTACATGATTACAGATGCCTATTATATGACCAGTTAATTGCAGATATACTTAATTGCACTACTTACTTGTTTAGTCTTGTACTTACCTTCTTAGAAGTCTGGGGTCTTAATACTTTTTCTTTATTTAAAATATGGATTGAAAATGTTAATTGAAATGCACATTAGTCTATGAGTTTTTAGTCCCAATTTTGCAGTGAGATGTGTGATCTATTAAGTCTGTGTGCTCAGCTGCAGAATTGTAGGCTTCTTTTTTTTTTTTTTTTTTTTACTGGCAGGAAAAAGCAAGAACAGTTTTTAAAAGACATCAATTAACAATGAAGACTAAATACATATAGGTAGGTAGAATGGAGCCCTTGCAAGATTTAAATATGTTGCAGTCCACATGATTTACATTTGAGACTCCACTTTGTGTGAATTTGATATTTAAATATTGTAAGGCAATCCTGATACAATGTGGTTTAGGAATTTGATGATCATGTAGAACAACTACTTATATTGTGTAGGACATTGTTTGCCCCTTCCTTAGATATGAAACCAATTAGCCTTACTGAGGTACATAGTATATAAAATGCTACAGTTTTGGGAAGGGGTTCCCTAACTGGTATGTGTACCCCTTGGGGGTACACAAGACATCTGTGGGAGGTACATAGGAGAAATTGTGTAATGGCAGATTTAATTTTCATACTTGGCATTTCAGGGGTTAAAATATAAAACATGCTGGTAGGGCAGGGGCAGGCAATTATTTTGGGCGGAGGGCCACTTACTGAGTTTTGGCAAGTCATTGAGGGCTGCATGACAGGCAGCTGGGGCAGATAAATATTAATTCCCTAAATTTTTTAGGGGCCCTGTGGGCTGGATAGAGTGGCTTGGCGGACCACATATGGCCCGCAGGCGGCATTTTGCCCACGCCTATTGTAGGGGCACGCAGGCAGCTGGTAAATCTAGAAGGGAGGGTATGCAATAAGAAAAAGTTTGGCAACCTCTGTTTTAGGGCATTTATTCAAAATCTGAGTGAGGTAGAGGGAGTGCTTTGTAAATGCTATACTGTATAACAGGTTTTAAGATTGTTTAGTCTCCAGAAAAAAGTTGTGGGGGAGGTTGCTTTTTTGTTCATGTTGGAAACAATGTTAAAATGTTTTATTGCTACCTTGTAGTGAAGATGTGGAGGGATCTGATCTTATCATTTTTGCCTCCAACATTCTGTCTTTTTTTTGTGGGAAAGTAGCTGAAACAACTGGTTCAACATTAGGATTTATTCCAGGACTGTCAGGAGTAATGCATATCTTTTGCAAAATCACCACAAATTTAAACGTAAAAATTTACCAGACAACTCGTGACTCCCAGTTTTGTTATTTCAGAAGGTTAAAAAGACTGAGTAATAACTTATGTCAGGAAAAGTAGCTTCCTTTCAGTCATTTGCTTTATGTCCTTTAGTGAGTCATATAACCTTTTTACACCTCAGTTTTTCCATATCTAATAATGTTGATTTCATGGAAGTGTTCTGGTAATTAAATAATATTTGTCAAGTACTTTAAAAGAATCAGTTTGAAGACATCAGTGAATGTTAACCATGATTGTGTTTAAAATAGAGGAAAGAAGAAATAAGTTGACTTGAATTTCTTAGGGCAGGCATACGTTTTTGTTTAAGATCAACGGGGATAGATGATGTTGATTTTATTAAAAAAAAAAAAGGGGGGGGGAAGGGAAGTAGTACAGAGAATGCTGTTGGTACTCAGTTGATTTTCGTCTTAGGTCCTGATCTTGCACCTAGCTACTATGAAACATATAGCATTTGTGCATATATTACTTGAATATTCAACCTGAATACTTTTGAAGTTCATAGGGACTACTCATGCAAAACCAAAAATATGTTTTAAAACTTGAGGCATGGCATCTTTACATCAACATGGCACTGCATCTTTGTTCAGTTTCACCAGGTAATCACAGTAGTTTAAAATAAAAGGAAAATCTGTTTTGATCCAGCAAGTTAAACTACTTTGGGCTAAATACATTTAGAGGGTGAAAGATGCTGTGGCTCTTTTAAAAAGAATAGTTAAATAGTAGCATACACTGTGTTGGTAATCTTGGTAATTAGCTGCAGACTGATTTTTCTTATGCCTCTTGTGATAGATAGCATGCATCTAATCTTGTATGTTTAGCCACATTTTATAACAGAAAGTTTCCAGGCTGACTGTAGCCAAGTAAAGTTAGTGTTTGATTATGCTCTTTAAAGTGATTGCTTATTAATGGCTCAACAGATCCACAACCTTTGCATTTTTAGAGTCCAATCTTCCTTAATGCAAATATACTTCTGGAGGAGAATTTACTTTCATTTCTATTCCTTCAAAGAAATGGGTTTACACAGGTGTCACAGCTTTAGGTTAATGGGGTCAAACAGGTGTCGCTGAGAGTTTAATGAGACCTACAGGACTTCCAGTGATGATA
This sequence comes from Alligator sinensis, assembly GCF_000455745.1. NCBI lineage: Eukaryota > Metazoa > Chordata > Crocodylia > Alligatoridae > Alligator > Alligator sinensis. Next base: position 2,036,265 of record NW_005841915.1, on the reverse strand, counting down.
CATAGGAAGAAAAAACTAATTCTTTTGTAACCCAGGCTGAGTTTGGAGGCTAATAAAATACAAGCTACTCCACCATTTATTTGCAAACTGAATATATTTGGTACAAGAATCTGTGAGACCAGACATATAGCAACAAAGACAGGAAATATGGAAAGCCAAGATGATATTCCCAGAGTAAACATACGCTTTAAACTCCTAAACCTGTGCTTCAGGTAACTTTCTGAATGGCTAGATATGTGAGATGCATGTCTCAATATGCCCATATTCATAGTCTTATGGAAATTGTTCTTATATATTGAGATTTTTTTTCCTAAAAGAAGAAATCATTAGGATTGCTTGAAATAAGGCAACAGATTATTTGTTTTGGGACAGTGAGAAAATCAGTTGCTTGAATTATTTAGATGTTTACGCTCACTGTAGAGTGCTAGAGGTCTGAGTGACATTTTACATTTGCAAGATCATGTGGACTCTGTTTGTGGCTATGCTGATTATACCATAAAACAGATGATCAGTTTGTATCATATGAGGATGAGGAGGGAACTAGTTATTTAGACATCTAAGAAGAAAAGGCCTCCTGCTAAGAAGCATAGCAACTTAGTCATCAGGTCTTTTGAATTCTGGAGACTTGTGGTATAGCTCTTTGAAGACATTTTTTAGTTCTCTTATACTTTGAAAAATGAAAGTTTACTGAAGGTGAAGATATAGGACCATATGATGACTCCTAATAGCATGTGTGTGTGCTTTAAACTGACTTATTATGTCTATATAATGAGTCCTAGTATAGGTTATGGTGGTTTGAGGAACTGCATTCAAATTGGGGAAGAGGGGATTGCCATTTAACTCAACCAGGAAAAATAAAACTATGCTGAGCACATCTGGCCACAATGATTGTAGTATTTGAACGCTTTGTTCTTTTTCAAAACATGCGTCTTCAAAATGCCCCTGTGAGGGTGAAATAAACTACTGTGCCCATTTTGCATGCTGGAACTGAGGCACAGGAAGAGATGAAGACTATATCTGTTCTGCCTCTAGAGTCTCTTGCACATACCCTGCTCCTCTTGTGCTGACCTCAGAAACGAGGTAGTGAAGCTGCTCCACAGCATTGCTGCTACCACTCTTGAGCATGGCTGAAGCACAACTCTTGAGACCGGCCAAAGTGGGCAACTGTAGAGCAGCCTCAGTGTATCCTTTCTGGGTTTGGTGTATGCGGTGGGAGCAGGTAGCTGGAGTGTGTTTGTCAGTGGTGCTTTTGAGAACACTGCAAAGGCGAGATCGATCTGCTGCAAGCGGCCTGCCCAGGGTCACACAGGAAGTCTGTGGTGAGGAAGGGACTTGAACTCAGGTTTCTGAATTTGTAAGCTAGTTTCTTTTTTCTCTGTTAGCAAAATCCTCCTAGGGTAGAGGAAGCTTTAAGCGTTTTAGAACTGTTTCTTAAACTCTGTCTCAAAAGCATTGCACAGTAAAATAATACATTATTGCTTGCTTCTGCTTTTCTTTTTGAAGAAACAGCTATTTCAAAACCAAGTAGTAGCTTACTCCTGCTATTTGAAATGAAAGTGCCACTTCCAGAACAGGATAAACACCCTTTTTAGTAGATTCTAATAGGTTTTTAAGTGCAACTATAGAAGCTTCTTTAGTGTAGGCACATGTGCTGGTCAGATGTAATTTCTAAGCTGCTTCCAAATGTTTGTTTTGTGGTTTGATAGTAAAGCAAACTGTTAGAAGTTTCCAACAACATTAGGATCAATTTAATTCTTTGCTTCTCCACTCCCGTAAAAATGCACTTCAAAAGTGCTGCATATATCTTTTTAATAGACATAAACATGCAATTACCGCTGGCTCATTTGCCATTAACTAACGGCTCAATCTTGTAAACCCCTTTGTTCTTATAGGTACAGGGACGCTACATGGAAGAAGTGGGGCCTAAATCTTTGGATGTTTTCCTCTATTCTGCCTTGTTCAGTTGTCTAGAAATGCCAGCCTCAACCACTTGTTAATAGATGGGGGCATTCATTTTTATGCTGTTTTCAGTTTGAGGTATGGCCTCTTTCCTAGCGTGTCAAGCCATCACCATCTCATGCTTCAAATCCCTTCTGACTGTCCTTTCGATGCTTAAAAAAACCTCACTTCTGTGTGTGTGTAATAGAGAAACCATATTAAACTGGTAAGTTTCTAGTGTGTTCAGTCTTCCGTGTGTGACTTAAAGTTTTTTGTGGCAGTGAATGTCTTTAGAGTGTGTAAATGATAAAGTTTGCACTAGGTTGTTCTTCAAAACTATAGTTAAGGAAACCTGTCTAGAATCTGGTGAATTCATCATTTTTTTTTTTTAAACTTGACAGCTGAGGTAGTTGAATGTACCTGTCCTTATTATCTATGCGGTTTTCAGGTGGTGCAGGGACTCCGTAATATTGGGATTTCTAATCAGTCTCTAGGCTTCTTGTAGCTGTCTCCTATCTTTAGTTTTAGAATATTAGACTCTTTTTGTTGCCTGCACTCTGTTCTTCTCGATGTTGTTTTTTTCTCACTCTTTCACAAGCTTGATCAGATTGACTTCAGCTTGCTCTTGATCCAAAACAGAACCTTGTAGACTGAGAAGCAATTTTACAAATAGTTAAAAATTGAATACAAATCAAGAGAATAACCCATTGAAACCCTATGACTTAATGCAGCAGTTTAGAGCAGAGAATGATAAACAATCATAGAATAGAACAGAGTTGTATAAAATTATGTTTGCTTTTTACAAGGTATGTTGAACTTTTCTGAACTGATTTTAAAGGTATGAAAACATGTCCATATGTTATACCATTCATGAGGTGATTTATAGAAATGGAGACTCAATAAATTAGAGTGTGTACAGAAGGGCAGTGTTAGCCAAATGCAGAGCAAATGTTTGTAATGCCATCCCCATTTCCAACAATTGAATAGAAGTCTGATTATCTGAGTGAACCAGTTTCCTTCTAGGCCACAGTAAAATCTAAATGTCACATCAGGCCCACAATATTGAAGTTAAACAGCATTTTGCTTGTAAAGTTGAAAACTCAAAAGTTTAGGACATGTCGGAAAGAAGGTTGTGTTTGCAACCTTAATTCCATCTTTTGTTGGTCACTATGTGTTCCGCTTAAGACTTGCACAGGGCCTCTGCTTGATTTTTAGCATGCTGTTCATTTTAATGAGCACTTTCAGCCATTAATTTTATTTCTATTTTAGTGCTTGGCCCTCTGCACTGAATTCTGCACGTAATTCAAGCCCAGTGTTGAAGATAACATTATTCCTTTCTTCATGGGCTCTTCTGTGGTAGTCATCATAATAGTACTGTAGTAATTCTTTACTTCTCAAATGCCACTTTATCTTCACAAAACCTTCTGAAGGTGTGGGGAGGGGCGGGGGAAATGGGGACAGAGATCAAGGGTGACAGATGCATAGTTCTTGTTGACTTCATTTGTACCTCGGCACTTGTGCTTTTCAGCCCTAGGGTATCGATTGGGGCACCAAGAAACCGAGGAACATTCGATTGTCACCTATGGGGAAATTAAATATGGCTGAGCTGCCAAGAGTGATTATATGTTGTGACAAAGACAGGGATAAAATCTAATCCTACAGGGCAGCATTCTGGTGGCTTCACTTCAAGACATTCCATCTCTCTTCCTGCTGCCCCCTGCCTTATTTTAATGTGCACCTTCCTACTTCTGTAACAGAGACAGTGGGATTTCTGGCAACAACCACCTCCCTTGTTGCACAGTCCTAAAGCATCCTGAGAGCTTGACTTTGCACCCTTAATTATGTTTTCTTCATGATCACCCCCCTCCCCAACTTCTCATTGCTTTCCCTCTGCTCCCCTTCTCCCTGCAACAATCTCAAAAAGTTTGGCCTCCTCTTGGCACCCATGTGATTCATCAATAGGCTTGGATTGACCCAATAAATCTCTGCTGTTTGAGTTAAGAGCAACTAATAGAAAATTACACCCCGCTACTTCTGTGTGAACCAACACTATAGGAGGATGAGCGAGACTTAGCCACAGTTATTTCACAGATAGTTACAGACACTAGAAGGATGGTGGACTTCACTTATCTTGCCTATCAATCCAGACTATGGAGGGGAGTGTGCAGTAGAGGGCACAAGTTCTTCTGTTGGTTCCTACCAAGCTTGACTCCTCACTAACCTTCTCTCTGCTACTGCTGCAGTTCTGTCTTCCTTGGCCTTAGTCCTATTCTTGCTTGGTCTGTATCTCCTTTCCTTATAGCTTCTTCTAATCTTCCTCCTTAAGTTTTTGGGTTTTTTTTTAATTCCAGTTTTGCTTTCCTTGTCCCAGTCTATCAGCTTGTTGTCTATGCTCATTGTCCAGTCCCACAGGCAACAGATCTGTGCCACCTCTATCTGTACCCCCGTTAAATCCCAGGCTCTTGCACACCTGGTCTTCAGATTTCCTGGTCCTGATCTGCTCCTGATCCTCCTCAAGTCCAGCATTTGTACCCTCTACATTTGACTTAAATGACTTTGTTTTCCATACTGTGGGAGTGCCAGCAGAGATGTTCACTAGGAGCACAGGAAAGATAAGTTCTGCACTTTCATTTCCAGGGACTGGTCCAGATCCATTAGAAATAGTCATTGCAGGGGATATCTAGAGTCATAAGCCTGGAGTGTGGGAGCTGAGTTGCTCATTGAGGATAACAAATTAATGGATAGCGAATACCTGGATCTGTGAAGGAATGGAGCATACTCTGTGCACATTAAATCTCTTTAAAGGTGTTGGCTATTAAACTGTAAAATTTGAACATATGAAGATTGCAATCCTTTCCTTCCCCTAAAAGCTTCTAAGTCTCCCAAATCTGCATATATATTTATGGAGGTGGCAAAATATGTATCCCTGACACACAACTCACCTTCTGACAAACTTCAAATCCTTGCTTCAAAGCAGAAGGAGCTTCAGGAGGCACTAGAAGTCTTAAACATGAACAAAACAAAATCATTTCTCCTTGCTAAACTATTGTCACTGAATTTTTTCCAAAAAATTAGCCTGAAAAAGACGCTCTTTTTTTTTTTTTTTTTTTTAAATCAGTCCACATGGTTATAGTCTGGCAAAGTGATATAAGCAACTTAAAAACAGGGTCTTAAAGTGGAAGTGTGTGGCAAACACAATAGGCAGAGTTATCAGCCCTACCTATAACTTTGTATCATGGATTTTCATTGAACTGTGAAATTTAATTTGCATCACTTTTGCACAGGTCAGTTGGCTTCTGAGGAGTATGTATATGTATAGTCCCCCCCCCCCCCCCCCCCCCTTTTACCCCCCCCCCCCCCCTTCCATTTTATATTATGCATGCATATATACTCATACAGCTTGTGAGGGAAAATATCTTTACTATTTAGTATTGATCAAGTAAATTGTGAAATTACTCAAAATTGTATTTTAGACGTTGCTGGTAACCATTTTGGGGGTGTGTTTGCTTTTTAATTGGCCATGTTGATAAACTCCAACTGGAGGTGAATACTTCAGATGTCAGCACATGCCCAATATAAAATGAAGTCTTTATTTAAGTAGGGCTACACCAAATCCAGTGTTTGTCAGTAAGCAAAGTAAACACAGCCTGATAAATAGCTAACTTCTATCAAGGCTTTTTTAGACACCAATATATCTCTTAGTAAGATTGGGTTTCTGAATGTTGGGAAAATTCTTTTTGCATACACTAGTTGCAAGATTTGTTTCTACTGTTCATATAAACTTCAATTTGATATGTCCGTGCCTTTTTATTTTTCATATTGGACACAATTAGTATTTGCATGTTAAGATGCACTTAGTCAGACTTGTGTCCATGTCATAGCATCCTGAAAGAAGTCATTCTTCTGCATTTGTATGAATGAAGTCAGTGTAAAAGCATGCAATGTGTATAGTGTGGGCACGAAGGCAAATTGTACTGGTTCTCCCCTAGCTATGTAAGCTGTAGGGCTGTGCAAAACAGCACCATTCCACTTCGAATTCTGTTTTGACGGATTGGTGTTTCGTTTTGAGTTTAGTTTTGTTTTGAAAGCACTGTTCCATTTCGTTTCGTAGAAACAGTGTTGCTGTTTCGACATTTCGCCCATAGGCTATAATGGGGAAACGCAAAACTTGAGGAGGAGCAGCCTCCTGTGATCGCAAGCAGATCATGGACACGCACCCCTGGAGGAGTCCGGCAGAGCCCCGCAACCCTCCTGGGGGTGCAGGCAGGCCCCCGATCTGCCTGCCAGATCACAGGAGGCTGCTCCTGCCACCTGGGGCCAGCGGCAGCACCAATCTTCCTGGTGCTGGGTGCAGGCTGTGCCCAGCACTGGTCTCAGGCAGCAGGAGCCTGCCTGTACCTCTGGGAGGGCTGCGGGGGCTCTGTCAGACTCTTCCCGGCACCCTCCACCAGGCTTAGTACCCAGTGGCTTGCAGCCCGGTGCAGGTAGGTGGCACACAGTGCCAGGGCTACGCCCTGCCTCCATCCACTGGGCTCAGCACCCAGCGACTTGCAGCCCTGTGGAACTCAGCCCAGTGGCAGGGGGGGGAGGGGAGCGCCAGCTCCTACTGCTGCCTGGCTGAGCACCATGGGGCTGGCAGCACTGATGGGAGCAGAGCCCAGTGGCGGGGGGTGGGGAGAGCCAGGGCTGTGCTCCCCGCCGGGCTGAGCCACATGGGGTTGCAGAGCCGCTTGAAGCGCAGCCCTGGCTCTCCCCTGTCTCCCACCACCTGGCTGCTGCTTCAAAACTCAAAACATTTAGAAACTTTTGAAATGTTTCGACTGGCCTCGTTTCATTTCGATTTCACTGTTTCGAGCTCGAAACGAGTCAAAACAGCATTGAAATGAAACAGCCGGCAAAGGTTTGCACAGCCATAGTAACCTGTCTCTTTGTCCTTTATGAAGTCATGTTTATGACTTTCCTACATATGTGGATGTTTGAATTCCCAGTTTGAATGCTGTTATGTCCTGAACATGTACAAAGGCTCAAAAGAACTCTTCCTAAAAATGTATGTGTGAGGTAGCAGGATATTTTGTTGGCATTTATTGATAAAGAACCAAGGTGTAGGGACCTGAAGTGACTTGCCAGAAGGCCACAGAGGAAATCTGTAGCAGAGCCAGGAATGAGCGTCTTGGAAGGACAGCATTTGTGCTGAATCCTAGCATTGAAAGGGTACCTTGCTTCAGATTCCAGTAGTCCCTGTGCTTGAGCTATACAAGCACAGAGAACAGGATAGATAATTTAATATTCTGTTCATGTACATGGTATTAGGCACATGTAAAAGGTCATGCACACTACTTTGAAGAATGGGACATGATATCCACTTTAATCATCTCCCTTACAGAGTAGAAGTATGCAAATGAAAATATAAATTACATCCCAAACTACCATAGGAAAGTTGCTGTGGCTTATAGCCACAATCATATGCTTTTCACAGTATGAATTAATAAAGGTATTTGACAGTGGGAAGCTTTGAAAAGCTCCCTTAATTACAGGAAAGAATCAAAGGGATTTTAGCCAAACAATCATGGAATCCCCAAAACAGTCTGATCAAGTTGTAGATGTTTACCTATGCTGGTATAGTTGGTACTACCACCACTGAAATTAATGTATTTGTACTGCTATGGGGAAAAGTGCCAGGGTGGGCCAGTGAAAGGAAAGATTTGATGATTAGAAAGCTAATCTGGGATTCAGAAGACCAGGTTCAGGTCCCGGCTTCAGGTATGACTTTGGGCAGTCACTTGGCTGATTTCCCCACCAAAGGCCTGGCTTCCATAGCAGAATCTCAGGCCTGGATGAGAGGCCTAGGTTCACTATAAAGTACATAGAAAGGGTTGTGTACTTCAGAAGGGGGTCACAAAAAAACATGTTGGAGTAGGGAATGACTTAAGGTTGCTAATAGGAAGTACTGAGGTCAGGATTTTGTCTTAAGCACCGGAGAGGTGTGGGATTTTGGTGCCTTACTCCTGGTTGCTGGTAGGTGACTCCCTCCATATTGGATTCCCAACTCTGGGTCCTTTCATGAAGTTAAGCATCCAAGACCTTTAGTTCAACAGGCATTCAGAGTAGGTGGCAATAGCCTTTAGTGGTAGAAGACTTGCGGTCAGGTCTATGTTGTTTCATGGAAAATATAGAAAGTCATTTAGAGTTTCCCATTCTGATGTGAATAGCGTGTATTTACTGAGTTATGGAGCCATGAGTGCTCTTGGTCTTTCTGATTTGATGAATTTTGGGGTATTCTACAAAAAGTGGAACAGCTTCAGTAGAGGCAAATTAAGTTGCCTGATCCCTGGATAAGGTGGATACCTCCCTTTTCTTGGATTTGTCAGGCAGAGGGGAGAATTGAACTCAGAATTCTGTGTTCATGGTCTAACTACTGAGTTTGAATGCCTGGAATGAAAGGGAGATCATGGCATTCATCTGTTTCTACCCTGACTTCTCAGGTTTTGTTAGTGATTTTTTTTACTGGTAACCCACTTCAGTATGAGTTATTGGGTATTTGCTTTGTGGAATCTTCAAAGTACCTCAACAAAGAGAGGGAAGCTTAAAAACCCTCCTATTTTTCCCGTGGGCCAGATCCAGTCCCTGGAGCCATATGGTCCATCTCATGAGTCACTGGACTAATCCCAGCACTGATGCCTGCCCTGCCCCTATGCACTGCATGTGTATTGGAACCTGTGCTGCAGTGCAGGATTGGCACATGCTGTATGTGATGCCCTGCCAGGCTGGTCCTGTGTGATGGCTACAGGGCTGGTCCAGAACGAACTGTGCCCGAAATGGCGCAAAGGGTCCATCAGGCAGGGAGCCTCATGTAGCCTGCAACTTGTGCTAGGTGTAGCACTTGTGGCCAGTCCTGCTCCACACACAGCATACACCTGCCCCATGTCTTGCTTGGCACACAGGGTCAACGTGGGAATCACTGCCCATGGCACGTGGGTTGAACCCAGCACTGCATGCGACACAGGGAGCACATGGGGCTCTGGATCAACGCCCTGTGCTGCCTACAGTGCCAGGTTCAGCCTGTGCACTGTGGGGAGTGAGTGCACCATGCCAGTCCCATGCCTCAGGCTGCCATGTGTTGAACTCCCTGCTTCCGCACTGCGAGTGGTGCAGGATTGCGCCTGTAGGTCTCTGGGCTGAGATGATAAATTACTTAATTTTTGTCAGTCTTGGCCCTGGGATCTCTTTGGAGTCTAAAACGGGCCAGTTCAATGCCATTCCAGGACTGAGACAAAAAACAGCTGCTCCCAGGCTTGAGACTGAGAACTCAGCCCTGGGATGATATCGGAGCCGATTCAAGACTGGTGCTGTATTATAATCAGTATTTAAATTGTAGTGCAACTGCGTTAACGTGCACCTGCTTAGAAAACTTCGAGTTGTATTAATGTTCACTATGATGCAAATGTTACATAGGACACTTGGTACATGTTATAAGGTCCTATGTGTAACATCAGTAGTATGCAAGGAGTTGAAACTAGCTTTGAAAAACTAGGTAGAACTAGCGTTGAAGGAAAGAGTTGGGGATAAATAAAAAATGGGATAAAATGGAATGTGGACTTGCAAACAGTAGATCCTGCCAAGCAAGACCTAATTGAGATGACAGAATAATATGATGAGGGAAAAGTAGCAGATCTGATCTATTGGGAATTCAGTAGAACATTTGACATGGTGCCACAGGGCAAGTTGCTGCAGCTGGAGAAGAATGGGGGTGAGTGCAGGAATTGTAAAATGGCTTAGGAATTGGCTAAAGAGGGGACAGCAGTTGGTTGTGCTAGGCAGGAGCACTGTGGAACTAAAAACTGGAAACTTGTGAAGCTCCTCAAGGAGCAGTCTTGGAACTTGTGCGGGCCGGGAGCGCCCCGAGCCCTTTTTCACGCTGCACGCGGGCTGTGGCCAGCAGCCCGGGCACGCGGGGGCGGAGAGGGAAGGCCTTCGCTCTGGAATTAGGCACGGACGCGTATCGGTAGTTTAAAAGATTGTTTACTTACACCGAGATGGCAGTGGTGTAGGCTGGAAAGCTTGATTAAGTTGCACTTACAGACAGACACAACACAGACGGTCTCGTGGAGGCTGCTAGGCTCCACGGTGCAGAGCTCCGGATGGTCTGGGTGAACAGGCCACCAATGTAGAAATCGTAAATACGTCTTATATTAGTCGCGCTCGAAGACGGGAAGAGGTGGGCGGTGGATCAGGCCGCCACGCTCCTCTGGATCTCACACAGGGTTTCTGTTACCCTGTCGTGTACCCAGAGGCCCCACGAGATGGATGGGGGGTCCTCTTCGCCGTGGGCGGAAACTGCTCAAGCCTCTTATACTGCTAACAGGCCAATCGCTAGCCGCCACGTGTGAATAATTTAGCACTAGCCAATCACAGGGAACAAATTTGCATACCGGTGGCGGGAACTCTTTTGCACCGTGCATTCCTCTTGCAACTCGAGCAATGCACTCTGCAAAAGAAGCTGCAGACAAGGCTGGAATCTGGTCCCTGCACCGGGGTTTCCTCTTGCTACAGGAATCTCCCGTGCAATGCTCTGCAACTTAACGTGGATAATTCTGATGCCGAAGCGCACACACACAATCATGCCTTTTGGGTCATGACAGAACTGATTTTATTTAACATTTTCATTAATGTCTTGGGTGAAAAACCAGTATGCTAATACAGTTTACTGATGGTTACCAGCGAGGCATCATCAGTACAGAGAAGGATCAGAATATTATACAAGAGTCCTTGAATGACCTTAAGGAGAGGAGTAACAATAATGGGATAAAATTTAATAGCACAAAGTGAAAAGTCATGCACTTGAGGAACAAAACTAAGAATTTTCACTGTATGCTGAGGGCTCATCGGTTGCAAAAAAACAGGAGGAGAAAAACCAGCATGTGTTAGCCATGGGATGACTGAGCTACCCATATTTTATGGATGTGAAAGGCCAGAGCAATTCTAGGATGAATTGGGTGATGTACTTTCAGTAGAGAGGGGGAAATATCAATGCTCTGATGCAGTGCCCTGCAGTGCCCCTGGGTAGCAGAGAGTCCCACACCCACCTGGGCTGGATCCTGATGCCTTGTTCCTTTGGCTGACAAGTGGTGGCAGAGAAGTGAGGTTGGGCCCCAGCCCAGCCCGGTCTGGGACTCTGGTGCCCAGGGGCACGTGCGGAGGGCTCCTGCTGGTGGGCACAGCCTGGCAGGGGTCCCGTGGCCCTCCCTCCTCCCCCACCTGTGCTCTGGGACAAAGCAGCTGCTATGGGCTGCCTGCTGTGCCCAGAACACAGGGGGGAAGGGGGCTCAAGCCTCCGGAGCACAGGTTGGGGGGACACAGGGCCCCCCCCCCCCCCCGAGTCTTCTGCAGGGCTGGGGCCCAGCAACAGGAATGGAGGAGAGTCCCAGGCTGGGCTGGGGCCTGACCCCACTTCTCTGCCACTGCTGGGATGAGCTGCACCCACCCAGCAGCCAAAGGAATGTGGTGTTAGGCCCCAGCCCAGTCCTGTCTGGGACCCATGCTCCGTGCGCGGCAGGCGGCCTGCAGCAGCAGCTGCTTTGTCCCATGGCTAGGGCCCAGTGCCATGTGAGTCCCTGCTGTTGAGCTGAGCTGCATGTGGCCAGCTACAGCGGGGCTCAAGGTGCAGCAGCAGCCACTCTGCTGCCTCTGCCCTGGCAGAGATGGGGAGGGAGCCCCTCTGGGGTTCCAGTCCTCCCACCACCCAGTGGTGCTGGGGCTGTACTTACCTGGCTGAGCCACAGACTAACCCCTAAGTGAAAATAAAATTCTGCTTTCCAAATCTGCTGAAGATAAAAACTAGCACTGATGATGCTCAGGACACAGGGATGATTTTTGAATGAATGTAAAGGTTAATTTCCAGCAAATGGGAACAGGAGGAGAAGATGATGCAGAAAAAAAGACACATCAGTGATCCAAAACACTTACTCTTTGATGCAACTGTTACAATTTTTTTTATATAAAGTGACTGTGGGCTGCCAGCGCTTTTCTGTAAGAGAATTGCTTAGTAAACAGCTATAATAATTGATTCATCCCCTAAAAACAAAGAATCTATAAAGGTTTTAATTATTAAAGCATGGATTTGGCATAGAGAATTCAGCTGTTGATTGCTAGCCTGCTCTCATTCATAATTGGTCTGTTTCATAAATAAAGCTGGGGATGTTGAATTTGACTGGGATGTGCCAGCAAATTCAACCCTTTTTTACATTTTAATTGAAAAATAGGAATTTTTTGTATCTATTTACCAGTGTTATAAGCATTTATTAGGAAATGCTTGTACCCTGAATTTTATTAAGAGCTTTTGCAAAGAGAAAATGAAATGGGGATACAGTTGCTGTACTACAAATATTTTGTTTTCGTTGAGGAATTCAGTTGCTATATAAACAATTTACATTTGGGTCTGACCTCTATCGAATGTTTCCTTCTGTTTCCAAATTAGAGTAATAGTATCCAGCTGTAGGACTGAAAACCTACTAAATCTGGTCTCTTGACTCACAGGGATGACTTGTATTCTTTCACTGCTGCTGTAGTTTACCAAGCCTAGCACCCATTTTTCCCACACCTATCCTTGGAGATGATTAGCCTTAGATTGCAGTCCCTTTAATTAAAACCACTTCTTCCCTCCACATGTTTTAGAGTTTAGAGATTTGCTTTGGCTTTCTGGTTAATTAAAGATGGCTCTCCATAAAGTTGGATTCATTCAGATAAAATGCTTTATTCTAGGTCATTATATTCTTATTCATTTCTAGAATTTGGGGCATATTTTACAGCACAGAAGATCTTGGTTCACCATTTGCACTGTACTCTTAAAAACTGGGGGCAGCTACCGAAATGTTTTGCTGCTTGTATAAAGAAATAGGTTGAAAACATCAATTGAAGATGTGAATTTCAGCATCTGGTTGTTTACCTTTAAACTGCATTATTCTCTTTTAAAAATGGTACTTCATATGGAATATCTTTATTACCTTGATTGGAAAACAGTGTTCCTATCCAGGTTCCACATCAGTTTTGGTGGGTGGGTCATAGGCTCATGTAACAGACCAGGAGTTTATAGTTTAGTGTAATCCCCCATTGTTGGAGATGTTCAGGAAGAGGTTGGATAAGCATTGGACGAAGGTGACCTAGGAGTAACTCTGCCTTGTGCTGTGGGTAGTTTCCATGCTTCTTGATTTTGCTGTTGCTACATGGGTCTGGGAAGGATTCCCCTCTGCCCCCCTGTTGCTACACATCTGGGGTCGGGTGGGGAGGCTGCCTTCCTCAGAAGCTTTGGGTGTTGGCCATAACCAAGGCTGGGGATTTTGACTGGGATGTGCCAATGCTTCTGCTGGGGTAAAAACAGGTTACTGGTTAGAGGGTCTTGCCTCTCCACTTGGGGCTAGACCTGTCTCCATATTTGAAGTAACAAAGGAATTTTCTTCCATGGTCAGATTGGTACAGACTGGGGGGAAGGTTGCCTTCCCTTGTAGTGGAGGTGTGACCCTCTTTCTCCTGTTTGTTGAGTGTACTTTAGCAACCCTTGCTGCAGTAATACGTTAGCCACTGTTGTTCTTTGCTTTTCCTGTGGCAGGGTAGGGTGCTATGCTTTATGGTTGTGTGACGAGAGTGTCAATATAATTTTAGTAATAAGTTAGACCAGGATTTGCTTAGGATGATTTGGATAGGGATGATCCTGCCTTCTGCAGGAGATTGGACTAGAATGATCTCTGAAGGTCCCTTTCAGCCATACTTTCTGTGATTCTCTTATCTGGGTTTTTGTCAGATTTCTAGATACTGACTGAAATCATGTGTTTTCCCTAAGTTTGGAGACTTTTCCATTCCTTCGACAGACAGTGTCTTGGATTCTGATCTTTCAGAGGTGCATTCAACCAGACCATTGTGCTCACCAGAAGCCTCATTAAGTCAGTCTGCTCCCCCACCTTCTTTCTGAAAATTATTGAAAACTACCACTCCAAAATCATCAAGTTAATCACTATTTTCTTTCTTTCATAGCACAAGTGGGGCAAGTAGAACAAGACTTTGTAAATAAAGCATCTAAACCAAATGCTGTTGCAAGCAGCCTTCTATCAGTTGATGCTGTGGGGCCTGACTCTTAATAGGTGCAGAGAAACAGTTGCATCTTTGCCCGTAGTTCATATTCTGCATCATTTATCTTTCTGCTTGCTTGCTTATTGTTCAATTATTTCTAGCTTCTGGCCTTAGTGAGTGAAGTCTGTAGGTGGTTTCATGCTCTATCATGCTCTACTCCTACGCAACCTGCAGGAATTGTATGACTTCAGAACTGTAAGGTGCCTGGCATGTCAGAGATTGGCCTTAACGGGTGGTCTTTTTGAAGCCCTGACTTAACACGCTATTGGCTTGTGCTAAGAAATTGACTTCCTACAGTTGAGCCCAGTGTAATCTTTCACTGTAGGGTTTTATACTTGAGTTTGATTTGCATTTCCATTTTAAAGTAGTCTTCCAGGGTAGAGAATGTACAAATGACAGTCAGCCTGAGACAGTGTAGAGCCCAAACAAAGGATGGGATTGGATACGGATGAGAGACTGGGCAGAGGTAACATCCCCTAACAAATGCATGAAGACATGACAGTGAACAAGCCACATGGAATAAAGATATGGAAACTTTTCCGGAATGAAGTATGACACCCGTTGTAAGAAATCAAGGTTGTATCCTTCTTTACAACAAAACATACTAAAGTGTTTTCTTCTTTTTAGTCCAAGTGGTAAGAAGTTCAGAAGCAAGCCTCAGTTGGCAAGATACCTGGGAAACACTGTTGATCTCAGCAGTTTTGACTTCAGAACGGGAAAGATGATGCCCAGTAAATTACAGAAGAACAAACAGAGACTAAGGAATGATTCTCTCAATCAAAATAAGGTTTGTCAGTAAATACACTGTTTAGGTATATCCTAAACTTTTTTTTTCTTTCATATGGAGCATTTAACAATATTCTGCTTAAAGCAGCCTAGTTTTGAGATGTATACATGTATGCATTTAAACTTTTTAGTTGTGGTGAAGGTATGAATTCTTTAAGTAGCAGCAATATATTGTTGCTATAGGAAAAAAGCTAAGTGAGGATAGACATAGAATATTAAACTTCAAAAACAACACGTTAGTTGGAGCCCATATGATATGAGGAGAAAAATATTTCAGCATCTGATAGGCTGATGACAAATATCTAAATAGGACCTTGTGATTGCTAATGCCAACAGAGTAACCCTGTTTTGTCCATCTTTACTTCATCTTCCTGTTCTGAGCTAAAATAGTTTACATTTCCATATATGCCAGGAAGCTTGTCTCTTGAGGTAATTCTGTAATATATGCACAAAGCTTCTAAAAGCCACGCACCCAAACACAGTCATTCTTAATCTGTGTAATGGGAATGCACTCCTTTGTGTGGTGGCCAAAAGAGGCTAAGGTGAACAGAGGCAAAGGTAACTGATACCGCATGTTAATAGCTTCATGGATTATTTCCTATAGTTAGTATGTAAAGACAGTGGTGATGATCATGTTAAGGATGTGTATAATATAGTGATTCTTTCTAATGGTTTATTA
>NW_005841915.1:2001813-2020711 GCF_000455745.1 Alligator sinensis | reverse complement strand
CTACAAATCAGTTGCCCTTTTTATTGAAACCATTTAATTTAGGCTGTGAGTGGGGGGGAAAAAAGCCAGTGTAAACTACATGTAGTACTTAGTGTATGTGGCACATAAGACTCAGTGACACATTAGAGAAGACGCAAACCATACCTTTCATGCTGATAGTTTACATTTTAATAAGTGCTTTCATCTTTTTTATTATTATTTTACCACAGGCATGACTTCTGTACCCCCACTACTTGCAGTTTTAGAAGCAAGAAACTACTTCAGTGAGAGGTTTTTGGTTTTTTTTGTCTGAGTAAAGAGTTCAAAATCTTGTGTATAAAATTTGGACCAGATTCTGATGTTTGCCTTAGTACAAATTGGGAGTAATGTTCTTGAAGTCATTTAAACTATTTTGGCTGGCTGTGATGCAAATGAGAATGGAATCTAGTCTATTGAATATTCAGTTTCTTAGACAGGTAATACTAATTAGTGTCCCAAATCTCATAATTTGTACTTAAAGAAGATAAGGGATTTTTAAGAGAAAAGGATTTGAAAGACTTTCAAGTCCTGCTGTCAGAATGCTACTCCTCCCCACCCCTCCACTTCCCTGTATACCCAGGAAGATGTCAACATTTTCTGAAATGAGGAAAATGGAAAGCAGATCTTCTAGTGTAGAGCTTCATGAAATTCGCTGTGTGCTCAGCATTATGTAAAGAGGAGCAGAGCTGGGTGGGGCACAGCAGAGCACTTACATGCCCAGGAGCTGATGTAATACCTTATTTCCCAGAAGAGGGAAGGAATTCTGTTTGGGAATAGGGATAGCAGTCACACAGAAGAACCTGGCTGAGAAGTCTTGGCCTTTATGCCCACTCACTGAGGCTTTGTAACAAACATATTAATAACTGAGTACTGTAACGTTTTCATTATCTGAGTAAAACAATCTATTGGACCATTTGCAGGAATTTCATTACACTGTAGATAGTGTCCCTTATCCTAAAGGGTTCCAAAGTGATCTATACTTTTGAATGTTTTTTTTCAGAATGCATGGCTTCTGCTTTATCCACAGCTTGGGGAGGGGGTGACTATGAGAGCATAACCCTGTACCAGAAAATTAATCCTGAATAAGCATTTCATAAATCTCCATTTTGAAGGCAACTCGCATAACTACAAAATCTTAATTCAGACTTTCTCCCTTTTCCTGAGCAGTTGAAGGAGCAGTCAGTGACTGTGGATAAGGCCTTAAAATTCAGGTGTGACAAGAGAAATGAAAATAAGAAATCAAATTAGGCAGTGGGGTTAGGGAGAATTGAGGGGATGCACCTATAGCTTAAAGTAGTGGTACTCAACCTGTCTGGGCCCACAGGCTGAATGAGTGGTGAATCCTGTCTGATGGATCTGTCTGCACTGGGCCAAACCCATGGACCACACCATTGAACCTGCAGGGCTCTGCACGATGCAGCACAGGAGTGGCAATTGGCTTCTCTGCTGCCAAACTTCCAGACCTGTGGGGAGACTTGCAAGGTAGATGACACAATTCTGCTGGCCACAGGTTGAGCCCCACTGTCTTAGTTTGCCTAGTGCGACAGGGTTCAGCAACATGTGGCCTGCAGAACCACTGGCTCCAGCCCATGGAGCTGGAAAGCTGTGCCAGAGCCAGACAGCGAGGAGCTGTGCTGGAGCTGGGCAGCTTTCAGCTATGTCTGCTCCGTTGACACTCCTCCATGCCCTCCCAGGTCCCACCATGGGCCAAGTGGTTCCAGTGACACATCCATAGCTGGGGGTCGTAACTTCACGTATGCTGTGGCCAGGCAGCTGGGAGCTGTGCCCCCACCACTGCTGCTTCTCCTAGCCCTCTTCTGCCTGAACTGTGGCATGGGTGCAACTTCCAGCCAGTGGGGAGCTGTGTTGAGGCTCAGCAGCTTTCAGCTGTGCTCGTGCTGCAGCCAGTGGGGAGAGCCTACAGCAGTGTAGACATGGTTCTCAGATCCCTGGTCCTGACACAGCTCCCCATTGGCTGGAAGCTGCACCTGTGCTGTAGCCAAGGAGCAAGGGACTGGGAGATTCTAGCTCCGTGGCCAATGTTCCCTCTAAGGTGTAGTGATCCGTGAGCATGCCTCCCCCATTCACTAAGCCTGGATCCGGACTACGCTAAGTCTAATAGACTAGAATCCTTATATAATGGATCTTCACCATTATTCTCAGGGTTAGGTTCCCTAGGAGGGGCAGGGACACCCTATAGGCAGTGTGGCTCCAGTGGGTGCACAGGGGCCCCCATAAGGGAGTGTGGACACTGGATGTTGTCAATAGAGTTCATAGATTGTAAGGGCTGGAAGAGACCTTGCAAGATCATCGCGTCCAGCCCCCCCTGCACCAGGCAGGAAAGACAACTGGGGGTCAGGGGGTCCCCGGTTAGGGTTGGTTGATTAGGGTTAGGGTCCCATGGGGGAATGGGGGCCCCCTATAAGGGAGCATGGACACCCTCTAGGCAGTGGGGGCCCCTGCAGGGGAAGCTGGGACAACCTAGGGGCAGCAGGGTCTCTATAGGGTGCAGGGCACCTATAGGGGGCATGGGCCTGCATAGGGACACCCTGTGGGCCCTCAGCCCCTATGGGAAGCAGGGCCCTACAGGCAGCACCCCCCGCTCACCAGGCTCAAAGTGGCCCCTGTAGCGCTCCCTGCCCTTCCTCCAGCTCCGCCCACACCGCTCCCCACAGCCACCATGGGGCGCTGCTGGACAAGGCAGTGCAGGCGGGCAGGCGGGAGCATGGGGCAGGTGCAGCCCAGTCCAGTGGGGGGCAGCTTCAGCTCCGCAGTGTAAAAGCAGCTGAAAGGCAGGGAGTGGCACCGATTCAGCAGAGCAATTCCCTGATTCTGGCAGAGCCCACCCCAGCCCCTGCCTTGCCATGCCACGTCGTAGTCCAGCTCCTCTCTGGGCGGGTACATGGCATTAGTAAGTTAGTGCGTGGCATGGTATTAAATTGTGCGCATCTTGGAAGGAACCTTGTCCCTGGCCCTAGAACAGCCATGAGGATTACTGACACAGTACCAAAACCACCCAGCATGCAGTGAATTAATCACAGCCGGGTTGTTCTGGCCCGCAGCTTGTAAAAGGTTTCTCGTCCCTGGCCTAGGATACCTACTGGCTGAAAGAATCCTAGGAGAAAGTGGACTGTGAAAAAAGTCTCCCTAATAATGGAGAACCATGAAAATGCAAAAGTATGAAGCCCACACAGACCTTGGATAGTTTTGGGTTTTAGCTGTGTTTTTCAGACCACTGTTAGAAAGAAATCCTGTTCTCCCTTGCCCTGGGCTCCAAGGGCTAGAAACTTTGTAACTTTCTTTGTAACTCGAAGAAAAAAGTTTTTAGTTCTTATAAATAAAAATTTAAATACTGTACAAATTGATTATGCTCTTTTATTTCCATGGGAAAATTATTCATTTTCTGATTTTAATTATGAGGGTGTTTGGGGGTTGTTTTTGTTTTGTTTTTTTAATTCTGTATATTTGTATCTGTGTGTGGGCTGTAATAGCTTCTCCCAGAAGTACACTGATTGTCATGTAGTTTGTTCATTTGTCTATGGTGTAAGCAGGGAAAATAGGCTTTCTGTCATTAGAATAAAATTCAAAATGAGGAATAAATTAGATTTTTTTTCTAACTTTTTTATTTTATTTTTGTGTATCACTAAGTGTAAGGGGAAGTGTTATATAATAGGACCTTGAGTTAGAAGCACAAATTGTCTTGCGTATGCATCTGAGTGCCTAACGCTAAGGGTCTGTTTATAATGTAAATGTTCTGAAATTCCAAAGCCAGCGTTTGTCTGCAGAGCGTGCCAGAGTACTTGATGTTCTCTCAAAATAACTAGAGACCAATACTCGGTGTCCATGTTTTTCTAAGCACTCTCAACTTAATAGTTAAAAATAATAGGGCCAAATTGATTCCTTATCCAACTTCAGTTGAAACGTTAGATTTCATATGATTTGTATGCTTTATATTAAAATTGAATGCACTGTGGTATTTTAAAAAATAATTTCTTGCTGAAACATGCATACTTATTAACTGGGGACGTGACTTAGAATGGATTCCGTGCAGTCTCAAAATACCTATGATTTCCTCCTTGTAATTGGAGGTGGGGCTGGTTGAACAGCAGGTTTTCTGCTTTGTGAGGAACTTTTGTTTTTTCAAAATTCCCCCTGAATCAAAAATCTGAACATTAGTTTGGAAACACTGAAAAATGGCATTGCTCAAACAAAAGATGTGCACAAGACCTGTAGTCTTGTTAGGCTTTGCCCCTTCCATTGGCAGCCCTGCTTAGTGGGCTACCCTGGAGAGACTGAACTGGGGAGCCCGTTTCAGGATGTTCAGGTTGGAAGACTTGGTTCTGTGGCAGTGATCCTGGAAGATCCGAGAGGTCTGGATCTGGGGCTTCCAGGTGTCCTGCAGGTGAGCTGAGAAACTCCCTCAGTCGCAGCCAAGGTGTTCAGGTTTCCAGCTCCATGACTGAGTACTTGGAATTTGTGGTGCAGCTCGCTGCAGAACTGCAGTTCCTGGGGTTGTGCCAGGCAGGCTGCCTCAGGGTCAGAGTGGTGTAGGGCATTGCTCCGGGCAGGGTCCCAGTGCCTTGGATTCAGTAAATGTCTGTCCTACCTGAAGTGTTTTGAGCAAAAGATTTTGGGCTTAAAGAGCTGGCATTTTCTGACCAAATGTTATTTTTAAATAGCTCTAGTTCAATGTGTTATGTAAGACTATTATTATACTGCAGTAGTCCTTACTATCCAAAGCTGCTTTACAAAATAAAATTGTTGCTAATATGTTAGATTTGAGCAGTGACTCAAGAATCCCTGAGTTCATAACAAAAATATTCATGTCAGTTCCCCACTGGATATTACCTTCAGGTCTCATTTTATTGGTTCATATCAATTAATGTGGGCACCTTTTAAAACTTAACTGTGCAGTGCATAGCCAAAGAAATCTGAGATCTCTTGGATTACTGTAGATATCATGCTGTGACTATGAAGAAACAACTTGAGATCTGCTTCTGTAGACTGTCATTTGTTCATACCCTCAGGAGCAGTTAAACTTTGGAAACATCATTGGCATCAATATTTAGTCTGCAGTATTTATTGTTCTTAAAACAGTCGCTGCAATGTATTCTATCAATAATTTGGATAGAAAAATAATGGAGTAATGTTTCTTGATCTTGAAATATGGCAAGACAGTTTTACATAGTCGAGGCTCTTTAAGTAAAAAATAATAATAAAAAAGGTGGGGAGCATAAAAAGGTAGATAAATTTTTGAACAGTTAAAAAAAAATAATAAAAAAAAATAAACGTGGTGGAAGACTTCATTGGGCTTCTAGGTTGACTAACTAATATCCTTCCTAATGCCTCCTCATACTGTATCCTTATCTGTTAATACAATAATCAGTATTTCTTTGTTAAAACTTTAATAAAACACATTACATTTAATCATGCAAAAATCACCAAATTTAAGCTATTTTATTATGAAACACGATCAAATCAACGAAAACATGCTAGTCTTCAAATAGGGTATGAGATTTTAATGGGGGGTTGGTAGGTCACGCTAGATAAATTGCGTAAGTGTGAGCTTTCAGCACTGTGCTGTGGCTGAAAGGTCGCATGCAATCTGGATGTGTAAGCAGGCTAGTATCAAGTAGGATTAGGGAAGTTTTTGTCTCTTTTGGGCACTGGTGAGACTGCTGCTAGACTTCGGTGCCCTGGTTTGGTGTCGACTATTTAAGAAAGCTGCTAAAATATTGGTGACAGTTTGGAGAAGAGCCACAAAAATGATTAAAGGTTTAGTAAACATATATTTCTGCACTGAGTGACTCAAGGAGCTCAGTTTGCTTATGTCTATTTAACAGACCTGCAAAAGAGGACTTGATCACTTATGGCTTTGAGGGAAGAAGAGAAGAGTGGAGGCACAGACATCTTGATAGAGGTCTCTCCTCTCTAGCACAGTGCTTCCCAACAAACTTTCCCTCAGTGTGACCCCACTTATGACCCCCATTTCCTCAGCATGGCCTCTCACTCCCAACCCGCAGGCCCCCTACAATCCCAGGTGTCCTTCACTCCCCTTCCACAGCCCCTCCTCCTCCCCCATCAGTGCCTGAGTCCCAGCTGCCACCCGTGGGAGGTGGTGGCTGCTGCAGCCAGAGAGGAGCGCAGAGCCCAGCTTCCTGTCCCCCATCCCCTTCCCTGCGGGCAGCACTACTGGAGCCGAATCCGTGGGTGCAAACTGCAGGCTTGGGGCTCCCTGCCCTGCTGCAGCTTCTGCCCAGAGCTAGTCTGGCCTGACTGCACCTCTGCACCCCGCTGTGGGCGCAGAAATCTCAAGGGGCACATTTATCGCGACCCCATCCACTAATGTTGCTCACCCCATTTGGCGTTGCAACCCACAGTTTGGGAACCACTGCTCTGGTAGGTATAGGCTTAACAAGATCTAATGGTTAAGCAGTCCAATATTGGACATTCTGCTTAAAAAAAAAAAAAAAAATAATAATAATATAGCAGTGTTTTATGGCCTGTGCTATGTAGACTTCTGCATAATCACAGTGGTCTTTTGGTCTTAAATCTATAAATGTTGGAGTTTAAAACATCAAATAAGTTCCAAAAATTCACACCTGACATGAATTCTAAGGAGTGTAAGAGGGTGGCTGTTAGTTTTATTATGAAGCCTAACCAAAGAATTTGATAGAATTCTTTATTCTTATTTTTTTTACCAAAAATAACTGGAAGCTGAATAGCTTAATACTTACACTATTTATTGTGCAATATTGGAGCCACAACCTTTGAGTCAATTATAGGGTTTTCTTGTACTTCAGCTTTTCACTTTATAATGCAGTTTTTAAACCTCTGTTTTTAAAGTGTTCTGCTAATTACTCTTATTTGTCACAAGTGGCAGATGATTGTTTTAAAGGTCTCAAGATTTAAAATCCAAAATATAGTTTGTGTTTGATGGTGAAAATATTTAGATTTTGTTTAAGCCCTTGGAGCTGTTTTTCCAGGACCTTCTTGTCATGGTTTTGTGTGTGGTTGTGCATACAGTCTTACCTTCCTAGTCTGAAAACAAAAAATGCTAAATTAGGACTTTGCTTTTGAAAACACAGACAGAAAAAATGCTGGAGAGCTGAAAAATTTTCATATCCTGGTGTTTGAGACTCTCCTAGAGTTATAGTTGCATGGAAGAACCAAAGCAGTGCCGTTCTGCAATGAAGAAGCCCTGTGCTAGCACGCCACACATGAGTACAGAGCCAGGCTGATCAAAGACTTGAATGGCCTGCTGGCTTTGTAAATTTCTCCCTCCACACTAGATCTTGGAGATCCCGGAACATCACTCTTGCCTTCCATCCCTCCCTTGATTCTGTCTCATGTATGCTATTTCACCTTGCCTTGTAGTGCCTCCCATTGTCTTTGGACAAATCAGGTGCATGACTCTTACTAGAACCAAGCAAATGACTAGGATCAAATTTGAACTAGGTCACTGTTAATGACTGTAAACTTGAGAGAAGATTAAGTCAACAATTTGCTTTTCTGTGTCACAGATGCTACTAATCTGAATTCTCTCCCACCCAAAATATTACTAATAATAAAACTTCTGAAGAAATTGGTCCAGTCCTATAGAGGCATTTTTACCAGTTTATGGAAAATTAGAAATGTCAAACCCTTATGAAATAAATCTGAGTAACCCAATCCCAACAAATCTAATCACTGAGTATTCCATCATCAGTAAAATGAAATTGAGATTTATGATGTCATTTCACTTTCTTCTACACTAATCTAAGAACAGAATACTGTTTTTATTCTTACCAATGACATGTGTGCAGTGAATTCCTCCCCCCCCCCATTCTGAAACTAGGCTATAGGTCCTACCATTTATCTTCTGAAATCCTAAATCTTGAAGTAAATTTATTTTAAAATTAAAATCATTCAGAATGCAAAATTGCATATATGGTTTGTGTTCCCTTCCCAGCTCTTCTCCTCTAAAAACTGAGAAAAGCTAACTACTTAAAGATTCAAAGTCTTCAGTGGATTTAACTCAGCCTTTAAATCTAAGACTGTGTCACATCAACATTAGCAGTGTTTTGTTGAGATGTGACTATGGATACAATATACTAGCATAACTCTTCTAGAGTGAACAAAGTCATAAATGTGAAGCTTGTTCTTTTGTATCAGTATAAGAAAACTGATCCCACCTAAAGTGAAACAAGCTAAACCAGTAAAAAGTGCAAGTTTCGCTGTCACAACTGCGTTTACATTAAGGACTTCTGTTGGTAACATCAGTTGGGATGAGACCTCTTCATAATAACCAACCCTGCTCAACCTAGCTTTGCCAACAGAAGTTCTTAAGCCAGGTATATAGTAGTTTCACTCCAGAAGATGCTCTTACTTTGTTAGAAAACAGGAAGTTCCTTGATACAGAATTAATTGGAAAGATTTTGGCCTGTGTTGTATAGAATAGATCTTATTTGCTCGTTCTGGTTTTAAGGTGTGTGACTGAATATGAGTGGTTCTTTAGAGCCTATCTTTAGTTGCTCTAAATACATTTTATACAGGTTTGGGAGTCACAAAACTAATAAATTCAGACCAGCAATCACTTTGACAGGAAGATTTCACCAAAAGGAAAGCAGGACTCTTCTTATCCTGTTAGTGAGTAACCTGATGGGAAAAGCAGGTGGAATAAAGTCTGAAGTAGCTACTGGGGAACACCATTTAAAAAAAAAAAAAAAAGTGTACTAGAAACCCCTTCCCTTCCTTACTTTTCAATAGAAATTGATTTATTCAGCTTCAGTTTGTTTTATTTACAGTCCTTGTTAATCTACTTTTGTGTGTGTGTGTTTTAACAGGGTAAACCAGACTTAAATACAACGCTGCCAATCAGGCAAACGGCATCTATCTTCAAACAGCCAGTAACCAAAGTTACCAACCATCCTAGTAACAAAGTGAGATCTGATCCGCAACGAGTGACAGAGCAGCCACGGCAAGTAAGAAGCTTATTACTTCCCCACTGTCACTGTTCAGAAAATGGTATTATGACCCAAGGTCCCTTTTGGGGTTTAGTTAATAGAGCTGAATACATTGCATAATAAATACGGATTTATGTCCTTAAGGGAATTTCTATTAAGTATATCTTACTTTAACATGCATGGAATAAAGCCTATTTAGTCAGTTCTGTCTTTTTATGTATATTTTTCAAAAAGTAAGTGAAGAAAGCTAACCTCTTAATCCATACCTTCGTTCAAAATTAGATTATTTCTGTCTGTTATAAAACTCTTCTAAAACACATCCCTTTGCAAAATTATGGTACTTTGACATCAAGCATCCAACTTCATTATATTTTACCTCTTTATAAAAGGGATACTATTTATAAAGAGGAAGGGGTAGAATTATACCTCTTATAAAATGTCATGTTAAAATAGGCTTTACCTAAACCATTTTTAAATTGGTATTTGTGGCATTTAAGTTCATTAAATCCACTTTGAGAGAACTTTAGTCAGAAGCTCATGTCTAGGGAAAAAATGAGAACATGCGAGATTTCATTTAGGTCCCTTTCTGATACTGATTACTCATGGTGTGAAAAGGATTCCTCCCTTGCCCCCAGCTAACAAATAGTATTGTGTATATCTGAACATAATTTAAAAGCCGTACCCAAAAGGATCCAAGTTACTTTGATCAAACCCCTGTAGTGTCTCTCTTCAGGTTGAGATGGCTAGTAACGGCATAGGAAGTAACAGTTGTTTGTGTTCTGTACATTCTCGCACCCACTTTCTTATGAAAAAAGTGTTTGTTTGGGGGATAATTGCTGCTTTAACATTCATTTATTAAATTCTAGACTCCCTATATTATCATTGCACCCTTAAAGGTCCTGTGTGCTGATCTCCTGAGAAATAGGTCAAGACTATGACATGCGACTTGGCTTTGTTTTCTATAAGAAGCTACATAAAGAATCTAGATCCCACATCCTGTGTAGTGTTTCTTCCTCTTCAGGTGAGCCAGGAAGAAGAAATTTCGACCCATATTGGATCATCTTGCTATAGAGGTATTTCAGCAAGATTTTGAAGTTCTCGACTTGCTTCAGTGTTGGTCCCACGAAGTTCAGCAGGGGCCATGTAAGTGTATCCCATCCAAATCTAAAAGATACATAACTGCATGTGTCTAAAGGCTCTTGTCACCACTTTCCTTTGATTTTTTTTTTCCCCTTCAGCTGCTACACTTCCAGCGCTGAATTGTTCCTTACAGTGTTTGGTTCCTACACCAGTAATATTCCCTGAACTGGGTTATGGTTGGGAGGCCTTCATTGCAAAAGAAATGGATCTTTACCAGTTCTATCTTGATGGACTCAAAGTTCTTCCTGTTTGTCCGTTTGCATCCCCTCCCTCCCATGTTTGTAACGACTGAAGTCTTTTATGGCTATTCAGCAGTTGGTATGTAAACAAGTAATCTTTCATCCTAAAGATTCACATTCTAGACAACTGTCCATACTCAGTTGATTCACGTCTTTGCCTCTTAAGAGAGAGTCTGATAAGTCCAGAGGGAATATGATCTTAAACTGAGCAAACCTGCCTTTTGGGTCATTTTGGTAACTTTTGATCAGATTCCAGTTTCATCTTTTACGGTATCACTTCTTGGGAAGAAGATGCAATTAGCTCAAGCAAACTCATTTTCTGTGGCTAAGCAGAAAGGTTTTCTGTAAATATCCAAGTTAACTTTTGGTTTTGGAACAGTGGGGGGTTTTATTTGACTATTTATATATTTAAACCTTCATTTACCATCTAGTGCTGCTTTTCATATGAGAATTACAGGGTTGATGTTAGAGCAGTGTTCTTGTTCTTTGCCAATCCACTTCATTGCTGTGGAATGGTCTCTCAAATTCCAAGAACATAAGGCTTGTATGAAGTAATCCTGTACATGTAAATCAAGTTTATGAAGCAAAACCTGGACTCTCTTTAAAGATGTAGGGGAATGGCAATTAAGCTAAAGATGCTGATTCTTCAGTAGAACTCGTATTCTGGGTAGCGAAGAATGATTTGTAGTTGGAAGACTCCAAGAGCTTATAATTAGTTGCCAAGTTACTTGGCTGTGGAAGCTTACAGATCTGAATGGATGATCTGAGGTACAAGAGCCAAGATTATGAGTGAGGAAGTTACTTCTAGCTCTCATGAAAAAGGTAACTGAACCATGGGGACCGGCTCCCTGCAACTAAAGTTTGCATCAGATCTTTCTTATCAAAAAATATCCAAACTATCAAGGTGAATTATTGTAAAAGATCCTGCTAGAAAATTGCCACATGTATTTTGTTTGTAATGGAATTAGCAGTGATAGTAGTATGTAATTGCATACTAGCTGCTTCAAAGATGTCTCAAACTGAATGTCAGATTTTCCTGGTACAACAACTTTTAAAAGACCAATAGAGTTGGACATATTAATAACTGAGATTGTTGACTCAAACATGGCACTATAAGCAGTCATTCTCTCCTTGCACTTTGACACTTAACTTCCAGGGATTAGAGACTGAATACTTTGTTCAGGAAAAGTAGCAATTTAATGTTAGTCAATACATTTATCATGTAAATAGTGTTTATGGAAACAGCTTAAATTATTCAATGCTTGTTATAGAGGACATTGTTTCTTTACATGAGGACATCAATTTTTAAGACTTCAATATTTTACATGACGATAGAAATCTTAGGTACAGCAGTTGCCAGAAGTACAAAAGGTATCAGCTCTCCCATCACCCATGCTACTGCGTATGTGCAGTATTTTGGTTTCTGTAGCCAGTGGCGCACACAGCCCAGCCTCACAGCTAGTGTCTTTGACTCCCCAACCTGAATAACTTGGCACCCATTTATAGCTGGGTCACTGGGTAGCCTTTGCCATGAATCCAGAGCAGGGCTTGAATTGGCACCCCAGACCTGCAGTGAACTGTTGAAACAGCTCTGTTTCACTCACGGGAGTGCAGTATGTGCATACATAATTTGATTGAATTTGTATTCTTAGATTCTATACTTATGTATGCTTTCCCTAGTAAGCAAAAGGCCAGCATGGTGTATAGTCCCTGCTTACTTTCAGGAAAGCAAGGATTTGATTCCCTATTGGATCTGATAGGATAAAGTGGAGAGAGACAACTGAAGATGCAGGCTCGAGGGAAATACATAACGCTTTCACAACATTCCATAATGTGATCTTCTTCCGTAGTGAGACAGCCCCATGGTGGCCTCCCTTCTCAACCCCCAATCAAATGCATTTCTTCCAAGCAGGTTTCCATCCAGCTAGATCTATCACATCCCTCTTTTCCAACATAATCCACTCACTGCTGCCCTCTATGTATGTGTATACTTCACTCATACTAAAAAAAAAAAAAAAATACTCAACCTACCAGCTTTTGTCACTTTCTTCCCCATTTTTTTTCATCCATTGCCTTATTCAGAGGCCTCTGGTTCACTTTCCTTTAGGTACCCTGGTCTGACCTCCTTCATCTTGCCCACATCTTTCTCCCCTCATCCCCCTCCCTGAGCTAAAGTCTAATTAGACCTCCCCAAAATTCCTCCTTGGTCTGGATCCTCTTGTGTTGGTCTTTGTACATCCTTTCAGTGTCAGTTGTTCTTCACAGTCATGGAAGAAACTTTTTCATAATTTCTGAAGTGATCTCTGGTGACCTCTTAGCTGTTTGTGGCAGCAGCTCCCTCAAGCAGTAAATTCTTCTGGTTGTGGTAGTTCCCAGAATGGCCACCCAGTAGCAGTTGTCTTCTGATTTGGTGTGGGTGCAGTTGGCAGCTCCTTTTTATGGACTGTCAGATCCTTGCGGCACTTGTGGGCTTCATGCTTTTAGGCATCTTACTTGAAGCTGCACACTCAGAGCATCATGAAGCTCCACAGCTCTTCACAGGCATTTGGAAAGGACTGTGAAACACAGCTTGGAAATCTTCAGAATACATGCAACCCCAGCATTCTTGGCTTGCCCTCTTGCTTCCTCATTAAGAAAAAGAAATCCATACCGGAGGATCTGAGAAGGTCCACGAGCTGCATGTCCGGAGATTCCAGGACGGTCTTGTGGCTGACACTAGGGACCGAGACTGTCATTTGAAGAGAACCTTTCTGGCAGGCCATGCTTCTTGTG
This sequence comes from Alligator sinensis, assembly GCF_000455745.1. Lineage (NCBI taxonomy): Eukaryota > Metazoa > Chordata > Crocodylia > Alligatoridae > Alligator > Alligator sinensis. The sequence continues at coordinate 2,007,597 of NW_005841915.1, read as the reverse complement.
GATGAATCAATGTACAGATGGGGAGTGTTTACTCACAAAATCCACGTAACTTTCTTCATATCAGTCATTGCAGAGGCACTTTCCTAAAACTTGTTTGATGTCAGATAGCGGCGTTGTGTTTACTGACAAGCTGTCATGTTTCTGCTCTAAATGCCTTGGTCATGCATTTAACTTCTACCTACTTCGCTGTCATTCTAAGGAATCCTCATGCGCAAAATCTATTGCTGGCACTCCCTGAGCTTATTCAGTGTAGTAAAGTCTACTTTTTTGTTTGGTCTCTTGCAAACTTCCTTTTTCTTGCATTTTTCAATTGCATGGACCAGAGTTTTAGCTACCTAGCCATTACTGGCTGACTTACTGTCTAAGAGCTGTACCTCGTCCAGCTCTGGATTACCCAAGAGAAGGCAGCTGGTGTTGGACAACTCTCCAACAATAGCATGGATGAAAAATGTCAGAATAGTCATGGATGAAACTGCACTTTGAACTAGATTCATGAATCAGAGAGCCGATTTCCTACTCATTGCTGAAAATTAAAATGATTGTTTTATATTATAAAACTACACCTTGCCCCAACCAGAACTCTCTTCTCATCCACAAAGATACCATTTATGGCAGTATTTTAGTCCACTGCAAGCTTTTGACTTTGGGTATGCCCAGAAGGAAGAAGCAAGGTAGATCAGAGAACAACTTAAAATGTTGTTTAGCTAGTAGCTTAAGCTTGTACAGCTACCTATTTAATATTTCATGTCTGACTGAATGGAAATAAATGCTATAGCGAAGAAAGGAGTTTTGTTTCTCATGGCTTTCAGTGCCCCTGCCCTCTCTGTGCTCCATTTCAGCCTCCAGACTGTTCTCCAAAGTGCAATTCAAATCTGTACCATCTATAAAACACTTTTCCTCTTCATGAAAGCATCTAAATCTTTGATTCAGACTAGTCTGCATTCTTTTACCTCCAGGGTAGGGCCACTGCTAAGCTTGCTCATTTCTTCCCCAGAAGCATGAACAAAGGGGCAAGCTGGAGGGATAATTTTTTAGCAGAGAGTAAATTTATGTTTTTGTGTGTCTGCTGGAGTTATTCTGTGATATGTTGATGGTAGTGGTTGTAAATGGCAAGATGCCTAGAGCATAGAGTAAGTGACATTTTGAGGGACACAAGATGGCAGGGGGACAAGATAGGCATAACACACGTCTTCCAGTTTTTTGTGCTGTCCTGCTTACAGTTTCTGTAAGGACTTTTGATTTTTGAATTGTTTAACAGTCTAACAAAAAACACCTCTTACAACAGAAAGCTGAAAAATCCATACACATTAAGGAATTGGATGCTACCTCAAAGTTGGTATGCTGGAATCCCTCAAAATGAAATTCTATTGATCCTCTTGTTTACCCACTCATCTCTCATTACAATCCTGAGTAAATAAGGCAATCTGCAACACTTGCCTAAAGATCAGCCCCACTCCTTGAAATAAGATTTGAACTTTGAGAAAGGAGACTATAGAACAGAATGTAGCAGGGGTGATCCTGAGTACTGGCTTGTTAGCAAAAGCTAAACATGTTGTGTGTGTCTGTAGTATGCCAGGAGCTGCTGCTTAAAATTGAACAGGGAAAATAACAGAGGTGCCAGTTTCTTGTGCACTTTCTGCTGTTTGTGGATGTCAGGATATGCAGCAAAAATTTAGGGCCAGTTCTCTAAAATGTTTCGAGTAGGAAGTGCCCATTTGGATCACTTACCATGTGCAGTGGTCTGTCTGGTGTAACCCAGAGGATTGGCATCTAAATTACTAGGTTAGAGTGAAATCCTTTAGGAGAATATTTATTTCAACTTGGTATGGCTGAAAAAGGATACAAGGAACTGCTAAGTTCTTAGGCTGCTTTTGCAGAGTGGCATAAAGTATCGTCTGAACTACTTGCTCTCTTTCTAACAAGCAGCTTCATGGAAGTTTGCAGTGATCTCTTGCTTAAATAGAAAGCGCATTTAATTGACTTACTTCACAGGATACCAGTTTGAGCAATCCTAACCATTGCAAAATGGAAATCTTACCTTGCTGGATGTGTCTTAGAAGACTTCCGGTATTTTCTTGTGCCGTTATTCCAACTTTTTCCAAATACTGGAATATGTATTGCAGAAAAGCAGTCCACCTTTATATTGTGATTTCACCCTTAAGCTTCTGGCCTCCAAACTGGTGGATGAAAGAAAATGAGACAATTACCATTAATTGCATGTCTTAGATTTGTAGGTCAGATGGCCACAGAGTATGAGGGCTTTTCTGTACATGTACATCAGTGTTTTTCTCTGAGCACCTTTTGGAAATTATGTACTTAAGATGTTCACAACTTTTTGTTGATAGATGTAAGCTAATAAGATTTTGCAAACTGTTGTGGGAGATGGTGCCTCTGGAGTTTATTATGGGTTAGAAAATGGCACTGGAATTTCCTGGGGTTTTTTTTGTTTTTTGTTTTAATTCAGGTTAACCACTTATGGTTTCTGATAAGTACACCTGAGAGCTTACTGTAATTGTGTGGGCCATTCTACTTTGTTGAATTCAGTTGATGTAAGAAATTGGGGAAAAACTCTCTCAGAACTTTATTGGAGACTGGAAAATATCACACTTCTTATCATGTACTAGGCTTTTTGATTTGATTTGCATGCAAATTTATGTAGTTTAATATGTTTTGCCCTGCTGACTAGTGATCAAATTTGTTTTGCTCTAGACTTTAGCCTACTAATATGTCCTGTTCTGCAGTCATAGAATCTTAGAAAAGTAAGGCTGGAAGGGACCTCAGGAGGTGATCTAGTCCAACCCCCTGCATAGAGGCAGGATCATTCCTATACAAACCTGTCTAACCTTTTAGTAAAGCTACACAGTTGGCCCTGACACAGCCATAAGCCCTAACGCACTGACAATGCTACAAGCCAAAGCATGGGGATGGTAATGGCCGGTTTCCTGCTGCTGCATGGATTGTTAAAACATGCTTGTGAGATCCAAATACAATTAATGAGTTAATCATGTCTTAAACAGTAACCTGGCCACACATTCAGGCAGTTAATGGCACAATAAAACAGGAAATAAACCATAAAAATATGTGCAATAAATGTGTGGCTAGTTTCCATTGTGCCTAAAATTAAATGTGTGGCAGGGGCAGACTGCATGAGGGTCTCCAACTAGCCCCGGTGCAGTCCGCACCAGCCAATCAGCTGATCATTGGCTGGCTATGGGACCACACTGGGGCTCAAACCAGCCCCTTTGTGGTCCCTGCCAGCCAAATATTAGCAGCTAGGTGGGGCCTTGGTGCAGTTGTGATCCAGCCTACAATCACCTGGTTGTCAGCCGGGTCTGGGAACCACTGTATCCAGTTTTGGTGGGTCCTCAAAGCCAGCTGATTAATTAGTGTATTTTTTCAGGCACATGGCTTTCAACTTACCAGTGCAGGGGGAGCCCAAGACTTTAATCCCAGGTTCCCCCTGCATGTGATTGGGATCCAGTCTCTGAGCCTGTAATTACACTTCCTACCATGCATATGTGGCATGGCAGGAGGCTTTGTTGTTGGGCTTGGGGATCAGATCCCAATTGCTCTTTAAACATATGTCCTGTCAGCAACCTTACAACTCATGTGGACGTACCCAATCCAGGTTTAAATGAGGGTGACCATCAGCAATATGGACTTCAGTGGGGTCAGGAAAACCTGTTCAAACCAAAGGTAAATATTTGGGTGGTTAGCAAGGATTGAGTGTCAAAACGGGTTGCTTCTGGAAATAATTCCAGCACCTCTACAATCAGCAATTATACTTGTGGGTTTCAGGTTAGAAATTGTGTTATCCAGTTACTATAAAAGATATATCAGGAGGGGTCATTTCTGTAAGTGTCAATAGAAGCAGGTCTTTAAGTACTAAACTCACTTATATATAGCCCAAGAGAGTTATGTACCCTCTTAGGGCTCGATCTTTCACAGTATAATTCACGTAGAGGCTCACTGATGTCCATGACTACTTGCAGTGCTAAAGGTTTGCAAGAGTGAAACTTTTAATTTTGGATGGATAACCATTGATGTAAGCCAAAGAACTCCAATATTACTCTTTTTAGGTGCATATTCATATGATGAAAATGGAAAAGGCCAGTATAATTGCTCTGTCTTTAAAACAAAAATTAACTTTTTCCTTGTAGGCTCTTGCAAAATAGGCAATGCTTCAATTTTTCTCTGAGGAAAAGTGACAGCTCAACATTTTGTTTGGTGGTTCCAGCAATAGAAAACCTTATCTATCATTTCCTTACTTTGTAACTAGAAATCGTAGTTCTTTTAGGCTTAGGAGATGCTGCATTTACCCAGGATCATAGCTTTGATTATAGCTGAACATTGATCATGATGTACTTTTTCAGCCAAGTGAGAGAGTGATCAGAAACGTAAAATTACTTAATCGTTCTCTGAACAAACATAAAAATATATAGTTGTGCTAATGCATCTACAATCTAGTAGAAACGCAGAATAGCTAGGAGCTACATTTCTAACCAACCCCTGAAGTTATGACTCTGCAGTCCCACGTGGTTCAGGGGCTTAAATCTCAAGCCAAGTGGATTTTGCAAAGTAGGCATGCCTGGAAGAGTCTGGTCTACCCTCCGAGAACACCTAACCTTGTCAGTCCTGAATTCGAATCTCATGATCACCTTCCATGAAGAACATGGCTTCTGTGGTGTAATAGCTTAGTGGCTAGACAATAACTTGTCTGGAAATGGGAGACCCAATTTACTGAGGTGCTTCAAACACACCTCTCCCCCCTCCCAAAGGAATGGCTCAAAAGTGGAGCAGTCAAAACTGCAGCTTGGTGAGGAAGCCAAGGGACTTTGGGTTCTGGTTGCCACTTCTCAAACTGCTTGTGAATTTTGCTCCAGTGTTATTAGATGTACTGTATTTTACAACATTAGGAGCAGGGAGCAAAACCCAATGGTGTAGCTCTTCCTGGATACCTAACTGGGGGCTGCAGGTAGACCGGTGTTGAGGAGTGGGATTTTGTACATCTCCTCCTCTGTTTGCCATTGACTGGTTTGGGTCCCCTGATCAGCATAGTGAGTTTTGTGAGCCTCAGTCTTAAGCGCATAACTCTCCCCATTTAAAGAACAGGAAACTTTAGGCACTTTAGATAATGTCTCCAGGCTTTTTTCTTTTTGATCTGGTCCTTAATTTCTTTTGCCTGTTTGCCCTCCAAAGAAAGGAGGACAAACTGAGTCTTCAAGAGGAGGTTAGATGAGTATTTAGCTGGGGTCATCTAGACCCAGCTCTCTTTCCTGCTTATGCAGGGGGTCGGACTCGATGATCTATTGAGGTCCCTTCCGACCCTAACATCTATGAAAGAATCCCTAGCCCACATGGGCACTGGTAAAATAATAGGTCATATAATAATGTGGAGGATAGACTGTCTTAAAGGGTAAGGAAATTCTACCATGAAACAGATTTTTTAAAGAGTTGATGGTATAATATATGGGAGCTAATATATGCTCCCAGTAATGCCCTCTGGCTAAACGGGTCAGATGTAATCTTTGGGTATATGAACCAGATAATATCAAATAGCAATTAACACAGATTATATTGTATCTGGGGCTAGTGTGATTGCTTCAGGTCTAATGTCCATACTTAAGGTGACTGAAATATTGGAGAAGGCTCAGAGAAGAACCACAAAAATGATTAAAGGCTTGGTAGACACGCTTCATAGTGAGAGATCAAAGGAAGTCAGTCTGCTTAACTTATCCAAGAGAAGGCAGAGGGATGATTCGATTAGTCTATAAGGACCTGTGG
>NW_005841915.1:1986756-2001803 GCF_000455745.1 Alligator sinensis | reverse complement strand
AGGTAAAGGCACAGCATGATCCACTGGCTAGAAAGTGGAAGTAGGTAAATTCAGGCTAGAAAGAGAGTGTAAAATTTTAAGCAGGCCTCAGAACAATTCATCCAGAATTCCCATTGATTCTCCACCAGTAACATTTAAACAAAGATGAGATGTTGTTTTTGGTGCTGTTGTGGACCGGCAGAATCTTTTGACTGTACAGCTGTTGGATTTACAGCAGGACTTTTGTCCAGGGAATTCTGATGACTTCTGCTTATGCAGAGTAGTAGACTAGTTCCTTTCTGGACTTTGAATCTGAATCTCAAAGTGCTTGTTTCTGTAAAATCCCTCAGAACCCTGCAGTGATAGAGGCTGTATAAATACTTGGTTGTCTTTATCTTAAAGAGAGGTGCTGCATGCATTTGAAGAATCAAGTTAGCTGACACTATGGTGTCCATACATTTGGTGTCAGTATCAGTACAAACAGTGTTCAGCATTGTTAGCTAGCTGTGATTCACTCCTTAGTCCTTTTATTCAAATGTAAAAATTTATGATCTGCTGTCCCAGCTCCATCGTCAGGTGCATCACAGAGGAGGGAAAAGCAACATTAGAAGAATCCTGCCAAGCTCTGATGCCTCATTGCCGGAGTACAGAGATGCTCTTATTTCGTTCCTTCACATATTGTGGTTCCTCAAATTCCCTCCTGGAACACTTTTTTTTTTTTTTTTTTCCCCCCCTGCATACCTATATCTTCTGGGAGGGGTATGGATAATTGGGGGAGGCATCTAGGAATACTAGATAACAACTGTAGCAGTTGGGACTTGGCGATTGTGTTTGCTGATAGTCTAGCCTGGCTAAGGGTTGGGTGCTTTTTTGTATTTATCTGTGACATTTTGAAAAAGCACACAACAGAGATTATAATCCAGATCCATAATCTGTGTGGGAGTTGACAGGACCTACATTTAGCCAGAGCAGAGGTGCTCAACCCCCAGCCCACAGGCCAGTTTTGGCCTGTGGTGCTGTCATCCAGCTTGGGCTTCTTGTAGGTCTGGAAATTTGGTGGTGGGAAAGCAGTTTCACCACTCCTACCAAATTTCTGGACCTGTAAGTAGCTCTAGGCCCTGTGTCCTGGATTGGGCACCTGGTGTGCAGTGCCAGGCAGGAGTAGCACCAGGCCCCTGCCTCCAATCCCAACACACAAGGACAGGGAGGGTATGAAGAGCCAGGAAGGGGTGGTGCCATGCTCCCGGGCCCAATCTGGCTATGGAGGGACAGGAGGGCCTGTCGGCCACAAGGCTCAATCCTAATGCTTGGGGCAGAGAAGGGGGTAGTACCAGGACCCAGGGTCTGATGCATGGGGTTTGATTCAACCCATCCCTGCAACAATTATCTGTCCCATGGCTCCAAAAGCTAGAGGACCCTTAAGAAATAGCTGGGTGGGGGAGATGAGGTGCCTTTTATTTATTTATTTTTTAAGGAGGTGCTTTTTTTTCCCCCTTCAGAAATGTGGTTTTTTGCTTTTGTTTTTGTTTTTTTTATCATACTAGTCTGGTGCGGGATTTTATTCCTGTTTTACTGGTCTGATAAATCTCGGTATACTCCAGGTTAGGGAGCTGTTACTTCTGCTTGATTTTTGAGCCTAGTTTTCTTCAGTGTTCTAGAATTTTAAAGGGAATTATTAGTTCATAGAGAAGAACTATTGCACTTTGAATACAATGCTTTTGTGATGCAAAAACTAGCAAAAGATGCTAACAAAAATACAAAGGGGCTAAATGTATGGGGATTAAATCAAAAGATGTGGGGGAAATAATCATTTTCAGATGCCATCAAGGTAATATACATAAGGTAACCAACTTCAGAAAAAAGTAGGACAAGAATCCTTGGTCTAACTAGAGTCAGAAAATACTAAGCTGGCAATAAAAGTTGACAATTTGGTGAGAGTTCACAGGAGGCATTTGAGATTTCCTTGGAAGCCCTACTACTAGCATAAGCAAACGATTAGTGACAGGTGCCAAAGAAGCTATGGAATAACCGGTATCTGAAACCAGATTGGAAAAAGCATCACTGGTGCAGTCCTACAGAAAGCACAAGTAATGGGTCACACTGGATGGCTCAAGTAATCTTACTGATGATTTCAGGAAATGATCTTAATACTGTTAAGATAATTTTTCTCATCCAATTAAGAGACCCACTGGCGTTTTGATTAATCAGTCTCTATAGATAGATGTATATTGGAGAATAATTTACCGAACTAGGTGAGAAATACGTATACATAATGGAAAAGGTGTCCTTTTTCCTGTGTGGAGTGGGGAAGGGAGTGCACTAAATGCTTAAAGACAACTGACTTCTGCTAGCAGTTTTCTCCTCATTGGATAGTGTTCTCCATCAGTGGGGGAAAAAAGGATTTTCTTTTAATGAGCATTATGTAGCTGTCTGTTTCAATGAGGCTCATTTCCTCTGAAAGCATCAGGACGGTGAATTAGTACTTGCTTGATTCCATATAATCCTTACCTCTGTGTCCTGTATCAGTGACTTTGACTAGTAACATGGCATTTAGTTAAGTGGTTAAGAATTTTCTAATAGAACTGTCAAAATGCTGACTTTTGTCAGTGTTTTGGTAGAAATGTTTTGGTTTTCATGCCAAAAAACAGGCAGGACTCCTATCGGCTTGTGCATAGCAAGGGAACGCTAGTAGGGTTGGACTGGTATTGCATTAAGAACTTGGTGGCCCCCCAAAAGCGCTACAGTTATTAAAAATAAAAGTAGCAAAAGAAAATTTGTACACCTTGGTGAGACTCCTTATACTACTAATCTGTTTTTTGCATGACAAACAGGCAGGTTCTAGGCGCTAAATTGTGTGGGGGAACGGGGCAGGGGATAGTTTAGGAAAGTGGACAAAAGATTTTATCTTTATTAGGATCAAACTTTGGTTATTTCTATTTCTATGGAGGTTAGGGACAAAACTCCAACCAAGGGGTGGGTGGAATAATCAATGAAAGTATAATAAAGCCCCATTCTTTAAAAATACTGATGTCACTGATTAATCTTACTTTAAATGATGTCAAGTGTTTATTGACTGAACCAAATGCTAATATGAATATGGTTGTTTTTGTTTTTCCACACCTGGTGTGTTTTTCTATGCTAATGAGCATTCTCTATCTTTCAGCTCTTCTGGGAGAAGAGGCTACAAGGCTTAAGTGCATCTGATGTAAGTGAACAAATTATAAAATCCATGGAGCTACCTAAAGGCCTTCAAGGTATTGTATGCATTTATAGCAGTTACATCATGTCTAACATATGCAATGTGTGAAAGAATGCTCATGTCACCTTTTCAGCTACTGTGATCTCACTTTAATTTACTTTATTAACCCTTAGATCTTGATGTGCTTGCTGGCAGAACACCTCCAACTGCTTAAACATGTTTTTCTTCTCTTATCGAGTTGTTTAACATAAAATGTGCTCCAGGATTGCACACTTACTGACACAAGTATAATTGATCTAAAACTCAATACATACTAGTTCACAGTTAGTAATTCTTTATTCTAGCACACTGGAGATTTTTATAGGAATTTGGAGGAGTTGTAAAAGACTCTGCTGTTACTTGCCAACATTGACTTTGCTCCTTGTAGCATTAAAGCAAAAGTTATTGAGATGCTAATGTAGGTTATTATGAAAAGCTACAGAGAAATTATATTTATTAGAGCCCAAGTGATGTATTAATAAGGATACTTAAACGTAATAGTTAGAGATGGACCCTAAATCATTAGTTCAATGATCTTAATAGAGGAAATTCTAGCTTTTTGTAGGTAGAAGTTAGTCTCTCTCTTTATTTACTTTTAAATTGAAATTGAACTTCATTAATGTTAAATGATTTGTTAAAATCAACTGTAAAATATAGCTGATCTTATTGCCATTAAATATGAGCATACCTTTCTAAGAACAAATACATTTGTCTACTATCAGTAGACATAACTGTCTTGCAAACAGTAAAAATTCTGCCATTTAAAGCTTATCCATACCCTAGTAAGCTCTATGTTAAAATTTAACCATGTATTTATTTGTGTTTTAGGAGTTGGCCCAGGTAACAATGACGACACCCTTTTGTCTGCTGTTGCCAGTGCTTTGCACACTAGTTCTGCACCTATCACAGGGCAGCTCTCTGCAGCTGTGGAAAAGAACCCAGCTGTTTGGCTTAATACATCTCAACCCCTCTGCAAAGCTTTCATAGTTACGGATGAGGATATTAGGTAAGGCACAAATCCTGAAAATCAATGATTGCATCTACTTTTGTTACTTTAATATTGAGCCACAAAAAAGGAGGAAGGAGTGGGAGGACATACCATCCTCTTCATGTTAACTAATTTTCTGGGATTCAAGCAGGGTGTAACAGAATCACACTTATGTGCCCAAGTCCACTTAGATGCCTAATAGGCGGAAGAAAATCAGCCAAAGAGTGTGTTTGCATATACTTTATATTGAACAAAGATTTTTGTTCATAGTTAACCAGAAAAAAGCCCACACCACATCGATCCACTTTTATGGAATAATATTTGTTGGGTGTGAGAGATGTAGTGTGCAAGGAGTTGGCACGACTTCTTCCTAGTGGTTAGTGCAAGCATGAAAATGACAGCTGTAAGTCAAGGAAATGAATGGAGAGAAAGTGTTAGTCATAACTGGTCAGCTCCTAGTAACTATGCAGACCTTATATAAGTTGTCTATATCTAATAAAATGGATTACAACTTTTGAGCTACATGAAACTCTTCATTAGAGTAACTGTCGCTTATCACCAGTACTGTTTTATATTATTATGGTAGCAAATTGTTTCTTGTTTGTTTTTAACAAGCCCTAAGGATTACATATGCTTACCATTAGGTAGGCTACTGTCAAGAAACAAGTACTCTGTCACTGGATATGGTGACTACTTTTTTACCTTACACAATGCATGGGCAAGAACCTAAGAATTAACTCTCTTTTCCTGGTTCTTTCTCCAAAGTTTTAAATATCCATTGTCAGTTCTCTAAAACCTGCTATTACAAACACTGTCTGTTTCTTTTTAGATTTTTTTTATCCAAATATCGGTCACCCTCCAGCGCACAAAGTCATGTCAGGCAGACTCCATAGGTTTGGAAATTTGGCAGCAGGGGATTGGTGGCAACATTTAAACTGTTCTCAGAGCCACAGCAATTAAGGCCCCACTGCTACATTTCTGCAGACCCCTGCAGGCCAGGTAACATGGCCCTGTGCGGGGTCCCTCTACAGCTGGATCTGGGCACATGGGAGCAGGCTGGAGTGTAGCTGCTGCTGGGCCCCTCATCCAGCCCATGGAGTTATTGGAAGGCTGGGCACCATGAGTCTACCTTTATCAAAGCTTCCCTGGGATAGTCTTTGATATTCTGGTGTCTCAGGTTATGTTTATTGTATTTGTATTACAATTTACAGAACTAAAGCTCTGTCTGTACTTTAGTTAGCCTCTTCACTGACAGCCCTCTCGTCATGTTGCCCAGACACATTGTGTTCATCTGTAAAACTCTACTTCATAATTGCCCTCCACTAAAAAAAGGAGGTAAGGAGCCAGCCTTATGGCTCATTCTACTCAGAAATCAGCTTCTCATTTCCATGGTAAACTGGAAACTCATAACATAGCTGTGAAAAAGCTAGGAGATACCTGTAGATTTGCTGGTTGTAGCCATGTTGGTCTAAGGACATAGGCAGACCAGGTTCATTGAGTAGATGTGATATCTTTAATTAGACCAACTAAATAGTTGGTAAAATTGTTATTTGCATGCTTTGGGGCAAAAACACCCTTCTTCAGACATAGGGAGAGTTGTGTCATGGGCACCTAGGAAGTACCTGTGAAATTTTTCCCTTTATAGAATTTTGTCTTCTCAGAAAGGCAAGAATATTAAAGTCCATTGTTGACCTGCAGCTCGACTCTCCTGCACATTCGGGTGTATCACCCTTCTAAGTTTCTTTTTTCTGATGGGATCTCCAAAAGTGTCTGGCTTTCAATGGTATTTTAGCTCCAAAGTCTCTAAGCCCTCTGAAAATTCCACCTTCTGCATTTAGAAACTGTTCCTCTTGACTTCACAAGGCCCATTTCAAAAGCACAGTTAGTTTGTCGTCATCTTTTTAACAGGCAATTGTAACTCTTAAATTTTTCATCAACTGTAACCCAAATCTTACAATACCTGTCCTGAATAACGAGGGGGTAAAAACCACCCTATTCAAATTTGCCGATGACACTAAGATGTGGGGAGAAGTGGGTACGCTAGAAGGGAGGAATAGGCTGCAATTGGACCTAGACAGGTTACAGGGGTGGGCAGATGAGAACAGGATGGGTTTCAACACTGACAAGTGCAAGGTGCTGCACCTGAGGAGGAAGAACGAGCAGCATACCTACAAGCTGGGGAACTCCCTTCTTGTCAGTGCAGAGGCAGAAAAGGATCTTGGAGTCATTATTGATGCCAAAATGAATATGGGCCGACAGTGCGGGGATGCGGTCAGGAAGGCCAACCATACCTTGTCACGCATCCACAGATGCATCTCGAGCAGGTCCAAGGAGGTGATCCTCCCTCTCTCTGACGCTGGTCAGGCCGCAGTTGGAGTACTGCGTCCAGTTCTGGGCGCCGCACTTCAGGAGGGATGTGGACAGCATGGAGAGGGTTCAGAGGAGGGCCACTCGCATGATCGGGGTCAGCAGGGCAGGCCCTATGAAGAGAGGCTACGGGACCTGAACCTGTTCAGCCTTCACAAGAGAAGGCTGAGGAGGAATCTAGTGGCCTGTTACAAACTAGTCAGGGGGGACCAGCAGGCATTGGGAGAGTCCCTGTTCCCCCGAGCACTACCAGGAGTGACAAGAAATAACTGTCACAAGCTGGCAGAGGGTAGATTCAGACTAGACATCAGGAGCCGCTACTTCACTGTCAGGGCGGCTAGGACCTGGAACCAGCTTCCAAGAGAAGTGGTGCTGGCTCCTACCCTGGGGGTCTTTAAGAGGAGGCTAGATGAACACCTTGCTGGGGTCGTTTGACCCCAGTGCTCTTTCCTGCCACGGCAGGCGGTTGGACTCGATGATCTGTCAAGGTCCCTTCCCACCCTACCAGCTGTGAAACTGAAGTTTGTCAAACTATTTCGTGTCATTCCATCAACTAATGAGTAAGAAGTGAGACTTCTATATTTGAGGATGCCTAGTTGCATTGATCTATGAGCAGTGATCCCAAAAGAGTAATTTTAGGGTGTCTTCTAATTATTGGCCTTTGGATCATTTTCTTTCTTTTTTAATGAAAGAAATAATTATTCCTGAACAATTTTTTTTATTAATAGCAACTTGTCTTACTGGATGTGTATCAAAGAGACTCCTTTCTAGTTACAGGATGTACATGCCTTGGATTTAGCCTGTGGGAGTTGTCTTCAGTACTTGTACCAGACAATACACAACTACTTGGAGTAGGCCTGCCATGCAGACCTATAAGAACATTGTTGCCATTTCATAGTAGCCCCTTGTAACTCTGGCTTCAGATAGTGATTGACAAAAAATTAGATTGTTGCATAGAAATAATTATCGTTGCAGTGAAGAATGTACTGGTATACATGGTTATGAGAACATGTTTGTTTTTGAACTGTAACGTTGATCCTAACTGAAAAGACACTAATTTTGTGGGACACCTCATTGCACTTGCTACAGCTAAATACTATTACTAAAGCTGCATTTTGCTGACAAAACAAATAATGCGATGTTGGTTCATAAACAAGGAAGTTAATCAGTGGAGCCTTACTGGCCTTTGAAGTATAAAAAAAAAAATGAAGAGGTCATAGGGGAAGCTTAAACAGCGATCTAGATTTTGATTTTGAACATATAGCTGGAACTGTATTTTTGTTTAAAACAGTTAATTCAGTATGTGCAGGGAGAACACAGTGTCCTTCAGGAAAAAAAAACAAACTAGGTCTAAATATAAACTTGCATGGAAAATTAAAGAAGTGTTTCTTGTTTTGACTATATAAAGCGTGCCTGGCATCTGAAATGGTTGGGTTTGGATTGCCATATTTAAGAATGACAGGCTTTCCTGATGGAGCTTTTTCAGTTAAAATCAGGCAACTCCAAACAGCAACTTGTTAGAGTTTTGAAGGTTTTATTCCTTGATGTTGCACGGGCACACGTAATATAGCAGCTTCTTTCACAAAGTAACTTACCTTTTTCTATACCGCTACTGTATAGTTAAGCAAATTACTTAACTATACAGTTATCAGGGTCTCTGTTTGGTGGATATTTTTACTTAAATTACTCAATCTGATTCTAGTTATCATGCCTTGCCTCTGAAAACATTAAGGTAATGTTCACTTTGCTGAAATCAGTGGAGGAAATCCTATTGACTTTGACAGGGGCAAGATTTTGTTCACATGATCTAGGACCTGAACTTTAAGATTAAAGTGGAAAAAGGTATTTAAACCACAAGCTGCCTTGCGTTTCATTTTCAAAAAGAAAAATGAAGCCGTATTGGAAACAAAATCTAGAATCTTCACAATGAAAAGTCACTTAAACATCTTCATCATCCAGCATTGTAAGTGTCCTAAGGTGAATATATTTTAATTAAATGGAAGAATGAAAAACCCTCATTCCCTTTTTTTTTTTCCAACCATAAAAAGGTATCCCTGCAAAGACTTAAACTTTCTATGTGATATTTTTTATAACAACCAGCAGAGGGCACTTTTGAGCTGCTGCTCTGTTTTTCTATCGAGGCAGCATGCTGACTTCTAAAGAAATCTTACAAACTTTGGTAATTTTAAACTGTAGAAGGGAAAAAAAAAACATGTTATTTTCCTACTGAAAAGCAACTATTGATTCACTCATGTAGTAAAATCTTTCAAATTGACTGTTGCTGCTGTAAATTAGCATACAAAATTAAGTTAAACACTTTTAAAGAAATGGAATTTGCTTTAGGCCTCAAGCTTCTAATTTAATTTTTAACAAGGTATTTATCCTTGAATATAGAGCAGAATTGCTTTGTCGGTGTTAAGTATTTGTTCTTAACAGTGAAATTCATGTGCTAGCTACAGTATAGGACTTGTACAACTACTGTATTTAACTGAATACAAGACGACTGAATGTAAGATGATGCCTCAATAATTAGATTCTGCATGTGGACTATTTATAAATGTATTAATTTTTCATGCATGAAATCTAATTATTGGAGGATCAACATAAATTCTACTGCAGGTGGGGGAAAAATTATGAGTGGGGCAGTAATGGGGCTGGCAGTGGAGGACAAGACAGTAAAGGAAGCAGTAGGGGGTAGAATGTGGTAGGGCAGGCGACGGAGCTAATGGGGTAGAGGGGCAGGCAGAGAGAAAGGCGGGCAGCTTTCCCTGTGCTACCTGCCCCCCCTCACTTACCCTCCATTGTGTGCATATATCATTATTTTAAAAATATATAATATAGGAAGGAGTCCTTCAGCAGAGAAAACATTTTGAGTAACCTTATGGCATGAGTTTTTTTAGTTAACTTTCTCATAAGAAATTAACCATTAACTAGGAATAAATGACAGCATGGAGAGTTAGGGTGGAGTGTGGGGACACATGCTCCAGGATGCAGCACTGGGCACTTTAATTAGCAAGCCACACTAATTAAAAGCAGCCACGTGTCACCTGTATCAGTGTCCCCACACATCCCCATGCTGAAAAAATGTCAGCATGGTGTTTCGAGCTAAAGGTCATTGAATGTGTTTTATTTCAAAGTGCTCCACTGCCATTTTTTCAGTGTGGGAACATATGGGGACACACACACGTGACGTGGAAGGTTGCTGGGGTGTGTCATTTCTGTGCTTGTTGGAGCAGGCTCCCCACATGTCTGTAGGCACCCTGGGGTTTGCTGAAGTGGGGTAAGAGAAATGGTTGAGCTTCTTTTAGAAATGTGAAAAGTGAACTAGGTCATAGTTCTTAAGTGGAGTAGAGACTGGCTGACTCAGTGCAGGTAATTTTTAAGCCATGATCAGTTGAGTAGCACTGGTCAGAGGCACTAATTATGTCCGGTTTCTTTGAAATGAAAGGGAAGGATAGTGTTCTAGCAGTAAGGGAAATATTTTGACTTCATAAGTCTGAATCAGCTTGCAGTGCAGGATGAATTTTTGTAACAGTATTACAGAAAATATTATACACTTAAGTGCAGGTGTCAAGTAGATGTTCCCTAGTGAATTACACCAGGATGACTTGCTTAAGTGAATTCCATGTGGCTTTCCCTCTTCGGTTTTCTGAAATCTCAAGGAGAATTGTTCTAGGGGTAGCACAGAATGTTTAATAACTCCTTTATTGGTTTTTGTTAAGAGTGCAGAGCTTCTGAAGAATGAAATCTGGAAAACATCTTCCAAGTTAATTTCCCATTTCCTTTCCCATGCACCCTTTTTTGCTTGCAAATGTGTGATAAGGAGTAAAAATGTCCCTTTCCTATCCATCTTACTCTCCTACCTCAGATCAGTTATAGTTCAGTGATGCTTTGGCCAGCTGTGCAGTTGTTTCCAAAGTGTAAAAGACAATCCCTTGGGGACATGAGTAGAACCTGTGCAGTTCATGGTTTCCTGATGTATCAGGAGCCTTATTCCCAGTTCTTTGCTCATTATTCTTCTAATGCAGACGACCTGAGATGGCATTATGCTATTTAGTAAAATTAAAATATCCTATTGCATGAAATGTCACTTTTTAGGGCTGAGCTCCTCCAGGCCCAGAAAATAATGTGATTTAAGGATAATTTTAATCAAATATCATTGCGGCTTCTTCCTGAAAGTAGGGAATCGAGCATCCTTTTTCTTTCGCAAAATGTATTAGTCATGATATAAAGGGAAACTACATGAGAGAGAAATGTTAGCAGTTTTACTTTTCCCAGTTTGGTCAAAGCTAGAGTAGTAATTTTGCAGTAACTCTGGGTTACCAAGAACTATCATGAATTTGAGAAAGGGGACTAGCAATCAACCAGACAAGAACCATGTATGAATAGTTTGAAGCCTGCTTCTCTATAGTTTTTAGAAGGCAGGTTAAATGGCCAGAAAACCCCTGGATACTTCAAATGCAGGCCCTAGTTTGAGGTAAAGGAAAATTTTGTTCCTTTCTAGAAGCATTTTTCTTGAATATCTTGGGCATGTTAATCCCAACCAGGGAGTCCATGACATTTCAACTGTGTTTATTGTGTTCCTACTGGCTTCTTTAAAACATACTGCAGCCCCCATCCAGCTTTATTTTCATTACAGTGGAAGTACTGTTGCAATGAGTTTTAAAACATCAGATTTGTTGCTTTTAACTATTTTTCCTGTTCGGTACTTCGCTATTCAGGTTCTGATGATGGCCATAGAGCTTCAAAATAGTTTACACTATGGCATTAGGGTTTGAAGGATATCATTGTCCTTTGAAAGCTGTCAGTGAGACGGAGGGAAGAAAGAAGTTTAGGATCAAAAGACAGACAGCACTGTCCTTGATTATACATCAGCATTTATACTGAATTCTGCTGTTCTCCTGCTACCTCTGGAAGAGGGACCCTTCACCAAATTACTTTTTGGGAAATGCTGAGTATTCCAGTAGCCATGATCAGGGGTTGCAGCTCCTGAGTTAAGTAGCCTCAGTGGCAGAGAAGAGCCAGGGTCTGGAAGTCAGAGGCTTGCCCCTTGTGAAGCCATGCCAGGGCTGGCTGGCTTCATGGGGTTGGCTGTTTTCTGAAGAGTCTTGGGGCAAGCTTTCCCTGAAAGGGGCTGATCTGTGACATGAAATATTTAATCTGCACCTTAACAAATGTGTATCAGTTTCTACTGTGGACCAGGTTTTGTGACTTAGGTTTAATCTTAACAGAACCAATTTCTTTTTTTTTTTTCCCTCTCACAGCAACATGTCACTTCTGTGGCAAGATTTCAGGGTTTTTTTCCCCATAGGAAAGCAGGTTTCTTGGAACTAAATTACTTTTGAAATTGAATTAATTAATTTGTGGTCTCTTAATTGAAATGCCAATTGGGAACTAAAATTGGTTTGTATCTGTTCAGAACTGTCCCTAGAAACATGAAATTTTGCTCCCATAAAAATTTGTAAA
This sequence comes from Alligator sinensis, assembly GCF_000455745.1. Taxonomy (NCBI): domain Eukaryota; kingdom Metazoa; phylum Chordata; order Crocodylia; family Alligatoridae; genus Alligator; species Alligator sinensis. The sequence continues at coordinate 1,989,765 of NW_005841915.1, read as the reverse complement.
ATTCAGGTTTTCCTACTAGCCCTTATATGCCATACTGTAAAGCTGGGACACCCAGCATACTCGGTAAAAACATTTTCTGGTATTCCAGACCTTCTCTCTCCACCTTTTTAAAATGGAATGTCCACCTCTCAATTGCAGCATCAAGCACAATCCTGAATGCTGCCAGGAATAAACACCGTCTTACATCAGGGTCCCCTGTACCAGTGCCTTCTTGGGGATAACAGAAGTGGGGAAGCAGAAGTTATTACAAACATTTCCCACACATTAGGACCATTTTCCTTCTTGAATCAGGAGTTGGAGTTTAATTTTTTTATAAAATATCTTAATTCAAATTCTTTATAGTCTCAAGTGGGCACAAAGTGAATTCACTGGTTTAGGTTCCTCTAACACAGTAGATAATGGGCATTGTTCTGTCTCCTCCTGAGCTTTATCTTGTTCTCGTGCAAGACAAATTTCTAATAAATTTTTTTCCCCCCTTTTTCAATAGTTTTAGTTCAGAAGGAGTTTAGATTCAAGGGCATGCACCATTTCACCTCTGAAGTATTATCTAATATACTGTCATCTTTAATATCCCAATTGAACAACTTGGCTTTTAAAGTGTTCCTGTTACACACTGTTCATTTGCTTGGATAGTCTTTTCATTTTCACACTGATGCTCCTGCTGCCAGGTGAGGCTAGTCCTTTGTCATGCTTAGTCTAGATGGTAGTCTAATAAAGATTCACAGTAAGAACCTACATTTTTGGGGGTCATATTAATATTCTCTGCCAGTCTCTCAACTCTGCCCTTCCTGAATGCTCTTTTAATACTTGCCTTGTGCTCCTTTTAATAGAGTTGCTGTGCTGTTTGAGGCAAAGACTGTCATGGTTACAACTCCATTTAATGAAACTTCTCTCTGCCTGTCACCTAATTTTTAAAGTGCATTTATACACTAGCAGTGAATCCAGGGGAGAAAAACAATTAGAGTTCCAAATAAATGTGGTCTGTTCACTACAACCGTATCAAACTTCCTTTGCTTACCAGTCAAAAGATCTCTACTAATGATCAGCTGTGTATCTAGATGGGACCTGTAAGTTAGATAGTATAGTCTTCAGCAGCATTACAGTTTGAAAGTGGTTAACAATTCTGGTGATAAGCAAGGACTAGATCTAGCCCATGCTGGCACATCTCTTGCTCCCAATAATGCTGTAAAACCAGCACAGATGATGTATCTTTTTCATTCATATCAGCAAACAACATAAATATCTAAACCTGTGGCTAAGACTAAGGTGTCATGTTTACAGTATATTACAAGCTTAATTTCAGAAGTGTCAAGTACTCTCAGCTTCAGTTAGTCAATTAATTAATCTTTCTTTTATGTTGTACTAGAAAACTTGATATTTTGCAGGATTAGCTTCCAGGTTCCTAACCTCGTATGGAAGATAAGTTTGTAAAGTAGGTGTGGGTATATAGAGCCATAGCAAACAGCTGCATGGGACTAATGTGCTGCAGCTGAGTGGAGAAGCAGCACCCTTTGAAATAAAAGCTACAGAAGACAGCTGAGCAGATCAGTCTTGATTTTTGCAACCCATTGGGACCTAAGCAGGTTGCAAAACCCTGGATATGAATGAGCTGGATTCTACCATACTCCCAGATCTTCACTGACCTAAATAAGAGCAGAGTTAGACTGAGCAAGAACTGAAGTTTTCAGGTCCTCTGAATACTGCACTCTAGCTATAACTTAAAGCCTACCTAGCAAGGTGTTTCCACATGAGTAGCTTTGATAGTTTAACCCCTCCAGTCACATTTCTTCATAAATGACCAGCCTTCTCTACCTCCCAGAAGACAGCAAGCTCATTCTCTAGAGTCCCTGCGCAAAAGATCAAAGTCCATAGGCGCTAAAGTCTTTGCAAACTCGTGTGCCAGTAGAAGCTGCCTAATAATATCCTTTAAATGGATAGTTTAAGCGCTGGTAACAGATTTGATGGTTCCCTTTTCCCTTTCAAGTAGACTCTTCTTTTAGAAATCTCTTATCACCAGCCATTACACACCCATTTCAGTATTTCTTGAGTATCTTGACCTGTATTTTATAGACGTAGTTCATATTAGCCATGGGACAGAACACTCAGCACTACAGCATATAGGGCAGTCTGGAGAAGCTTCTGTAATTTAGGCAGTCTTTCAGGGCTGAGAGCTTCCCAAGTCCCAGACATGCCTTAATCTGGAGGGTATAGTGGTTGCTTTAAAGAAATCTTGGCACCAAAGCAAAACTAACAAGTTTTGTGGCCAGAGCAAAACTCTGCCAGGTAGGTAGGGGAAGGCAGAGGCTTCCTGGGAGGCTGCAATTCTGGTTCCCCCACCTCTGTCAGTCCCCAGGGCTGGTGCCCTGGTCACCCACTGTGTGTTACACTATTGCTTTGTGCTATCAACCCCCTGGACTGCAAAGTCCCTGGCTTAGCTCAGTGTTTTGTTTATATATTTGCAAACTACAATACACGTGTCTGTTCTTTTTCATAAATGCAACTGAAAGAGCTCCATTTCTGTCTTCTGTAACTTTGGACTTGACACTCTTCCCAAATTATATGGAGTTGTTTCAGTTACAGGAACATTATTGAGATGTATATTAAATCTTTCCTGCTTGTTTTTCCTAACACTTCAGTGTTCAGTTTTAATAAGCTAAAATGTAAAGTCACTGTAATAGTTCTGTTAGGGCCTTGTTACATGTTACTGTGAGCTGCCCAAATGTTGATGGTTGTTAGTGCTAGCTTGAGTTTGGAGCAGCCACATGTTCAGATCAGCAGGGCCCTGGAGGACTGAAAAGTAAGAATCCCTGTCTGCTTCTCACCTTTGGGAGGGCCCCCCTCCCTCCCCACTCCCTACCTTCCTTTATTCCTGGCTGCCCATGCTGTCTGTCCCAGGGGAGCAGGCAGGGAGGGGTTAACCCACCTGCCTAGCTACCAGGATGCTGCTCCTCTTTGGGCTGATCCTGGCCCAGAGAGCAGCAGTGTGGGGCCAGGCAGGCAGGGGCACCC
>NW_005841915.1:1977195-1986725 GCF_000455745.1 Alligator sinensis | reverse complement strand
CCCCTCTTTCCTGCCTGCTCCCTGAGACAGATAGCACAGGCAACCACAAGTAAGCTGGAATGGGGGTCTGGGAGCAGACAGTGAGAGGGAATCTGGGGTCTTGGGGAGGACGGAGCGGGCCTTTACGCTAAGCTGTTGCCTACAGCAGCTACACCTTAGTGTAACATGGTCTGGGTAACACAGAGCAGAGAGAATCTTGCCCTGGAGGGGCATAACTGAGCCACCTAAGGGGTGCTTAAAGCTAGTTTCAGTTGTTTAATGTGCTGACAGTCTAGGTGTTAAGAGCTCCAGGAACTGCCCATAGAAACACAGCCCTTAGACTTCACTCTGCATCTATAATGCTACTAGGCTAGTCAGTTTGGGGGGTTTTCACTTTATAGTTTCCATCTGTGGTGACTGGGTTATGAATTGACAGGCAAGAATTTGAATATTGACAGCTTTCCTTGAGGCACAAAACTGTTTAAATTGGATTTTGTAAAATACTTCTAAAATCTGCAAGAACTAAATTTTGGGTCAAAATATTGAGTTTAATTTATTGCAAAACAAGGTAGTGAAGCAGCAAATTATTTGACTGTGTTTACTAAACTTTGCTCTCTTTTACAAAATGCTCTCATCAAAGGAGTGACATTTAACACTTAAGAATCTGAAGACTTTTCCCATTACTGACTAGATGCAAAGTAGTTCACATTTAAAGCATAAAAGTGGGGAATGTCACTTTTTAAAAACACGGCAGAGTTTTTTAAAATATTGACTTAAAGAGAAATAATTGGTGTATGCTCTTACTTTGCTTTCCTGCTATGACAAGAATTTATCTAAACTGTGGTAAGGTATGGTAGTTGGGAGGGAAATAATGTATCTTGGAGCCTTGTTCTCTTGTATTACATACTGTGATATGGGATATACATTTTTGTAGAAATCTCTTGCATTTCTGCTTACCCCGTTATAAGCTCTAAGAATTTAGAGCAAAAAGAATGACTGGTGACTCAGCTTCAACTAATAGGTGAATATCGACAAAAGAAATCTTGATTAAAATCAGTTTATAATAGCATGAAAGCATTAAAATCCTTATTGTTACACTTAAACTTAAGTTCTTTTTCACAAGTCACTGGGTGGGGGCATTAGAGCCCTGTAGTGTTAACATATTTGGAAGGATTGTTAATGTCTCAAAACTCTGTCCTATTTTCTAAAACAGAAAACAAGAAGAGCGGGTGCAGCAGGTGCGTAAAAAACTGGAAGAGGCTCTAATGGCAGATATCTTGTCAAGGGCTGCTGATGCATCAAAAGATATGGATGTAGAAATGGACAACGGAGATGAAGCATAAGAAAAATCAGGTAAAGTCACACTGGCGGGTGATACTTCTGAGATCACAATTTTTAACACTGGTTGTTGTTAGACCCCAACTCCACGTGGCGCCCAACAACTAGGGAGACGACGATCCAATTGCTCATGGATCCTGTTGCTCGTTAGCCAGAGCAAGCAGGGAGCAAACACCAGCGCACATTGCATGCAACAGCTTTATTCAAAATGAAGACAGCTTTGGACTAGCTCCCAAAAAGCCAACAAACAGGGGAGCTGCAGTGAATAGTTTTTTCCCACATTTATACACTTTGGTTTATACTCATTAACATTTATTCCACTCTTACTCCTCCTCCAGTTGCACCCATTTCTCCTCCCATCTGAAGCTCCGCCTCTGTTTACTGTTTGCTTCGTTAGCATGGAATTGCCTATGCATTTTACTCATTTACATGTCTTTTTGCTATGAGCACGTCTAAGACCTTGACTTCTTTTCTTCGGTCAGTGGGCAGACTTTGACCAAAACCTGGAAGCTTCTGGAGGCTTCACCAATCGCCATTCACCTTTTTTACATATGTTCATCTCGGATTCTGTTACCAATTACATGTTCTTTTCCACATTCCAGCCTGTTTTTCTGTTTCAGGTTGTACCATCTTCCACCTTTTTTGGGCCCGTCTCTTATCTCATTCCTTACTGTAGCTGCTTTGCAGCACACAGGCTCGCACAGATTCACTTGCTGCTTTTTCCTCAGAAGATGGTTGACACAGTTAAGATAGTTACTTGGTATAAGCAAATGGCTGGCTTAGATATCATTCTGCCTTGTGGTCAGCAGCTCTGCTAGGCCACAGTTCATGCCTTTATTCAGCTGCAAACCCAGTGCTCCCTAAGATCCAAATATTGTCACTCTAACAGTTCTGATTAAGTGACCCAGAAATTGAGCCCTGCTTTTTTCCAATATTAGTATGAGTAGTTATTGATTGTGGCTCTAGAATAATTAATAAGTGTTAAATAACCTGTGCTTTGATGCCAGTGCAGAAAATCAGAAGGCGTGTTGTCCAAACCACCAATAGAAAAGAGGAAGAAAACCTTGCCCCAAGGGTTTGGGTAGAGTTTTTTCACAGCTTAGTCATGTGGGTGGTGGCCCAATACCTTGAATATAAATATAAATGTTAAAATGTGGTCAACTTCTGTAATTCTAACAAGCAAGTTGGCAGTATACACTCTGCAGAAATTACTTTACTTTATTTCTCTATCTTTCTGTATAGAGAATGATTTGATTTTTAGATTGTCTTCTTTTTTTGTTTCCCCCTGACCATTACGTATATTCTTATAGAACTAAACTACCAAACGTTTACACTTTTTTTTTCTATTTGGCTTTTCTTACAAAGTAACTTCTGTACTACAGGACAATTGGTTAATACTCCTTTCAGTCAGCTATAGCATATTCTTTAGCTTTGAGGACAGCCAAATTTGTGAACTTGTACAGCTCCAATTGAAGCTGATTTGAGTTTTGTACATACCAAGGACTGAATTTGGCCTTGAGACTCCATGTAAACATGGCATTGTCTAAGTTGCGTGTATTTGAACAGACTTGCATTTAAAAAAAGTACTAAATATACTTCTGTCATAACCTGGCTCCCACCCTTCACAGTGGATTTTTCTCTTCTCTGGTTTCTATTGTAGGGGGTAGCAGTGGAAACGGCCCAGAGGCTGGTGTTGCTTCTGTACCAGTAGCCTCTAGAAATGCAGCAAATAAGGAAGATTCTGGCCCTTTCTTTTTTTGAGGAAACTTTGAGAATTTCCTTTTCCACATCCAAACTGTTAGTCTAACATGCACTTGGTTACTGCTACAGACCATCTGGCCTAACGTTCTGCAATGTTCGGTGACTTATTTTTGTATTGTCACCCTTCCTTCCCATTGCTTTGAACATGGTAGCTTAACACAGTGAAAGCAGTCCTCAATCTAGTCTTTACACTATGTCTGCAGTGTTCTCGTGCAGCCCTCTGGAAGGGGAGACGCACCTATTTTTACTTAAGAATGGAAAGATTGTTCCTACTTTAATTAATTTCCTTTCTTACACTCTGGTCTACCAGACCTGCTTGTCTAGAGTATACACCAAAGTATTTAAATTCCTAGAAGGATTGCTCTTTGTCTTCCAAAATAGCTGGAGTTATTGCATTACCTAGCCATTTTACTAATTTGATCTGTACAAGTAAGTATTTATTAATACACTTCTGGAAATTATTCAGAAAGATGACTTGACTAATTCTCTTGGTTTCCATGAACTAGAATATTGAAGTATAGCATTCATTCACTATGGGTCCACACTTTGAGATCTGACCTTTGCATCAGCAATAAACAAGATCTTAACGATTTATGATGATATTTTATGCAAGATGGTTGTGTTGGACCTAAGCCCTCTAATTAATTTTCCAGTTCTGTTTTGTGGCATTTAAGCCAAAAACTGAGGCAAATGAAGACCTGCGCTTGCTGACACAGATCTCTGGCAGCCATGTAAGGAAGGCTTCTGACAATTAGTTAAGTGAGATTTTTGTAGTTTAGAAAGTGACCATGTTTAGGTCTTCTTTTAAAGAAGAGACTTTCTAGATATGGGATGTAGATTCTGATCCCATTTCCAATTCCATGGAGGACCCTTCCCTTTGAGGATTAGTTTAGTGGATGGATCTGTTGAGAGAAGAAATTATTAACGTTAGAACTGTACTAGCTATGGAGGCCAGTATTTTATTCATTCCTTAACATGCCATTTATCCATAAGAAAAACAGAATTTGAAATCAAATCAATTAAGAGAACATTGGCTTAAAGCCAGTTACATTAAAGGAAATTAAACTCCTATAGAAAGACTATTTATGTAATTAAGTTCACCCTACTGTCCAAATTGATTTTACAGTTTGGTTCATTTGAGTGTTTTGGTTTAAATCAGCGATTCTCAACCAGGGTGCTGTGGCATGCTTGGGTGCCTTGAGATCCCTTTGAGGATGCTGTTAGGTGTGCAAATATAATTCACAAGATAAATACAGAGTTTTCACAAGGGAAACCATAGTATTAAAACATCATGATCGGTTATGGTCTTTCTAAGTTCTTTGTAGCAGAAGCAGGGCTCTATTATTCTTCTGTAGTAAAAAAAACAAGTAAAAACTAAGAACTGGGATTTTGTGATGGGCCTAGAGTCTATTGAGTGCTTCATGTCCAAAAAGATTGAGAACCACTTGTTTAGGTAGGAATGTACTTCATTATCACCTATTTCAGATTAACAGAAGTGTGTTCCTAAACATTGCAGAAGTGTGTGTTCATAAAATACTATAAATAAACCCTATGAATCAGCCAGCAGAGTAGTGCTACATAAATATAAATTTTATTTGGTTTTTTTGAAGTTTTTTTGACTGGAAGCTACATTCCAGTATTGTTTCATTTACTTAACAGACTAGCAGTGCTCTCACTGTTTTCAGTTAATATAAAATGGTTAGGGAGAGTTTGATTGCAAATATTTGCCATTACATTTTCATCCTTTCTTAATAGTCTTTGCATAATAGAGTTAAATGTGGGGGTGGAGCGGGGGGCAATATGCAGGAATTTTGACGTGTGTGAGAGTGAAACTTCATATCTCTGAAAGTCAAAGACAAATTTAAAATGTGCCAACAGTATGAACTCTTTTGGGTTATTTTTTGTTTTGTTTTTTTGAAATCCAGAAGATCTATGATACTTGGTTTTATTGTATTATAAAATATTACTCATAAGCTAGTGGAACACCTACATATTTTTTTACTAAAATGATGGACTTAAATACATAGTAAATATGTTTCTTTATCTTTACCCTCTACTGCTGCATTGCTTTTTCCTTAAAGTTTTCATAACTGTAGATGTAAGGTTTTTGAATAAGTGATCATTTTGTTTGAAAATGCTTTTTATGTAAAGGAGAAAAAGTACCAGTTTTAAAAAATACTTGAATTAAAAAAATATTAATATCATACATTTTGGACAGTTAATCAAAAGTGCAATTTTGATTAACTTTTTAATATAAAAGAATAGAAGCTGTGCAATATAGGAAAAAATGAAATGTTCACGTAATAAGGCCATGATTTAGATATAGCAGAAACAGGTTACATTTTAAGAGGATATGTTTATAAAGGTTAGGAGACCATGTTATATGCAACTTATGGACTTGCTGGACTCAACAACTGAAACGTCAATTATTCCTTTATCTCATAGTTTCCTAGTTTTAGGGGCTGGAAGGGACCTTACAGATCATCGGGTCCAGCCCCCTGCACCCCAGCTTTGGGCAGGAAAGACTGCTGGGATCAGATGACCCCAGCAAGATGGGCATCATGACACTTTTTGAAGATTGCCAGGGTGGATATGGGTGGATTTATAAGGCACTTAAAACTATAATGTACCTTTTTAAAGTGATCAAGCATAGCTGTGGTAATCTGTTTAAACCAAGTTGTTCTAGCTGAACCTACCTGTCCCATAATTACTTCAGAATATAAATAACGTTTACCCTTCTCTCTACCTCACAGGTACTTTAACTGACTTGTCCCGGAGGAATTTCCTAAAAGCCAGAGGCACTTTCTCCTTCGGTCTTTCGTTATAAGAAGAAATGGACCCATGCACATTTATATAGCTTTCTAATAGCATTAAAACCAATGCCTTTTTTAGACTCCTATTTTTGATGTATATATCTTATTTGAAAAGCAAACTTTATTTTGTGTCCTATGACTTAAAAAGTCATTTTTTAATATCAAGCGGTTCCCTTAATCTGAAGCTGAGCTTTTGATGCCAGGTTGCAAACCTACTGGAATTATTGCCTGTACTAAATATTTGTTTTTCCTGTGGTTTTTTTAGTAAGGATCAATCAGGAGAACAGAATGCTTCCCAATTAAAGATTATTGTGACTCAATGTATATAAACAGATTTTTATACCTATTGAGTGAAGACACCTGTACATTCTTCCATCATCACTGTAAAGATAAATAAATGACTATATTCAGAGCATCTGAAAATTGTTGTGTTATATGGGGCGTGGGATGAATTTGTCCTTGTTTTGTGTTTCCAGAGTCCAGGGCATCCTCCTTTCATCTACTGAAGATTAGGTAGGCAAGGGAAAGGTTTACGTGAATGATTTCTACCCAGGGTAGTGCCTGATGAAATTTTATCTGCACTCACAGCAGTTCCTAGATCTTCCTGAAAGCTGAAGTACAATAAACCAACTTCCTCCAAGAAAGAAGAATGCCAGAAGCAGCCAAGATGGCTAAGTTCTGCTCAAATTTTTTTATGTTTAAATAAAACAAATGGAAAGGAACAAGCAGCAACAAGCTCATACAACTCAGTCCAGATAGACAAAAGTTTTGACCTCTGCTTGGCTTATATCACTGGCTGTCAACACTTTTGGGTCACATACGCCCACAATTTTTAATTAGCTATACTGATAGATAGTTCTCTGTGATGATAAAAACAAAAAATGCATACACATTTTGTTGCTATAGTGCAATTTAAGAGATTGTAGGTGTTACATTTTTCTTCCTCTCCATTTTTTGTATTTCTCCTTTTCATTTGATTCACCTGTCTATCCAACACATCACAATTTTAAGAAATGCCACTCTTTACTATCATAAGGGTTTCTTGCTTTCTGTGTATTCTGTTTTGAATCGCGTATTTTCTGTTTGAATCAGGCTGAAGGAGTATGGTCTCCCAAATTTTCCTTTTGACTTTTAGTCCCTAAAAGCTATAGAGCTTCAAAGTGAAAACAAGTCTTAATTAGCACCAATCTGTTCTCCAAGGATGTGCTATTCATTTGCCTGGGATCCCTCTTAACTTAAGGCTGGTGAGGGTCAGCCTTTTATATAAGCAATCACACTGAATTGTGGTACGTACTAAAGAGGAACTTGGTAAGACTGAATGTTTAGTGGTCCTTGTCTTGGGTTTGCTTCCTTCTTTATTGCTAACCTGGTCAACTTCAAAAGGAATCCCTGCAGGTCTGGAAAAAGTAATGAATTTAGGAGTCTGATTTAATTTCTTCCTTCCCATAGGATCCACTTAAACTGTTCACTTCTCAAGGTTTGGATTGATTCCTTAGCTATCCTGGAGAGTTCAGAGCCTTATTCTTGCATTTAATTTAAGACTATTTTTGGAGGAGTGCAAATGTTCTATATATGTAACTTTTCATAATACAAGATATGGTAATAAATAATCATTCTTAGGGGCCTTATTAAATTGCACTAGACATTTTTTCTGATTGGGGGTGGGGGAAGTGGGGATTTAGGTAAGCTCTATCACTTCTGATTCTGTCTGTAAGGTATTGGGTGGTGGGGGTTATATGTATCTATTGATCAAAAAACTCATAGGTCTCAGACTCTCATCCAGGCTTCCTTTTGTGCAGCTGTGCAATCCATTCTCATTATAGAAACTAAAATATGATCACAACTTGCAGTCATGCGCCAACTGAAAGTAAATGCAATAAAACCAGCACAGAAATGGGTTTAAGGACAACATCCCTACTAAATGTCTTTTTGATTGTAAGAGCTAAAAGCAAGATACAGCTCTTTCAAAAGGAAGGTTACCATGGTTTGTGGTTTGCTTGGGGTTTATAAGAACGTTAACTCTTAATGCTGCAGGGGACTAATGCCCTGTATTTCAAATCCTTTTTTAATAAAAAATGGGAGATAGGATTTATTGCTATTCATCGTACAATGACTAATACTGTCTTGTCACTTGTCTCTTGTCTGACAGAGAAATGGATGTAAGACACATTTAAGACTCTTCTGAAATCCTACCACATAGTATATGTCTAAAATTTACAACATGCTTCATTTGATACGAGTAATACCCCAACTCACCAAAACCATGTTTTTCAGTATCTTGTAAGTACCTATGCTAACGATGAGTTATCATTAGATCTGTTCAGACAATGGGAGGATTACTGATAGGAATGCTAGACTTTGACAGAAAAAAATGAGTGGCTGAAAACCAGCAAACTTTTCTTTTTTTTTTTTGGCCAACAAATTACTTTTAATTGAATAAAAAGAGAGAGGAGCTGCAAGAGGAGCACAACAGGTCACCTAGTCCATTCCTTTGTTCCCACACAGGATCAATTATACCTGAATTCCAACCCTGACAGATGTTTGTCCAAGCTGCTCTGAAATCTAATGATTCCACAACCTCCATATATAAACTTTTGGCATTCAATTATCCTCACACTTAAAAAAAAGTTTTTCCTGATGTTTTAACTGAAATCTCTCTTGCTGCAATTTAAGCCCATTAATACATACCCTGTTCCCAGTGAATTTGGAGAACTATTTATAATCATACTGTTTGCAGTAGCCTCCTTAATATTTGAAGGCTTATGCTTCCCTCTGTCGTCATTTTTGTGTTTTTCCAGTCTAAACAAACCTAGTTCCTGGGATCTTTTCATATACATCATTCCCTGTATCCCTTCTAACTTTCTTGCTCTCTGCTGTACTCTCTTTCCAACTGGGCCACATTTTTCCTGAAGTGTGATGTCCAAGTTTAGATACAGTACTCTGGAGGCCTTACTAGTACTGAGTATACAGAAAAGATTACTTCATGTGTCTATATCTGCCCAACTAAAGCACTCTGCATTTGTCCTTAATGAACTCATTCATTTATTTCACTGTTTTTCCAATTGGTCAAGATATCAGTACTAAGCTGATGATTGATAACGGGCTTTTAGTAAACATACTATACTTGGGCATATTATACACCAGGCAGGTGGAAAATCCAAGAGACAAAGTAACTGGCTAACAAATGAAGATTTGGAGCAGAATGCAGTTCTCCAGGCCTCGGGATGAAGTGGATCTGTTGTCTTCCACCTAGCTTGGTCTTTGCTTCCTTCATAGGAGGAAAGTGGCTTCCACATAACTTGGTGGTGAGAGGAAGGGAGAGTGAGAATTCTTTAATATCCTTTGCAAGAATATTAAAGATACCATGTTTTTCTTTCCCTTACATAGAGGCAAATTGTGGTCCTTGATTAATTTCTTCTCTCAGGGCCCTGCTCTATCTAGTTTTTCTGCATGCCATTTGTTCTTTGTTGCCCTGACTTATCTCTTTCACAGGCATTTCGCGTCCATTTTGAGGCCATTCAAGTAGGGATGGCACTTGTAATGCAAGGACGAAGGCACTGCAGAACAGGCATTGCAATGCCCGCTGTTTAGACTGACCACCTTGGGGAATTCTTAGCCCAAAGTTAAGTACGCAGGGAA
>NW_005841915.1:1952962-1977164 GCF_000455745.1 Alligator sinensis | reverse complement strand
AAAGAGGAGTGCCAGAATGGGACCCACAAGTGTGCTGAGCAGGAAGTTTCCTAAATTAGCAAAAATAAGCAGTAACCAGTCATCTCCTCATTTCTCCCTTTATCTGGGGCTTGGGCACCCAAACAAGGTACTTTAGTCTGCACTTTCAGGAGCTGCTTCCTTCCATTTTGGATTAACACCCTGAAAATAGGTCCTCATGCTCCATTTTTGGAAAAAAGATGAGTCATTGCTTTCCCCACCCCACCACCCGGTTCCCAGCCAACTGCAAACCCTAGGTTGCAAACACTGCGCTACCCACCCTGCTGCCATCCCCCAGGCCCTCCAGAGTGCAGCATGTGTGACTCATGCAGCAGGGCACAGTGGGGCCATGCACAAGAGGTGCCTGCTGCTGCAAGCTCTATGCTGCCCTGGCCACACTTCCTCTGTGTGCATGGGGGCAGCACAAACCCTCCCTGCCCCTATCCCCCAAGATCTGGGGGGTGCAGGTCCCCCCTGCCCCCTGGGAGTGCACGCTGCCACTGGGAGCTGGCCCCACCCGAGCCTGCAGCAGACAGGCAGCACAGGGGGAGCTGGCTCATGTTCCTGCTGTAGCAGCTGCTGCCTTCGGCAGGGGGCTGTGGACCTGGGTCCCTATCGCCATAGCTCTGGCAGCTGGGGACCCCCTCTGGCAGAGCTGGGGGACGGGCTGTAGGTGGGAGGCAAGGGGCACAAGCAGGGCTGGGAGGCTGTGGAGGAGGGGGGAGTGAGGGACATCAGCGAGGCTGTGGAGGTATTTAATCTCAACCATGGATTTTGGCATTTTTATCAGACAGCTTGCAAATTTTATCAGAATTTGTGATTTTTTTATTATTATTATTATTATTATTATGGAAAACCAGTATCCCTGGTCATGACCCAAAAGTGGATCACAAGAATATTTCAAAGGGTCGTGAGCTGCAGAGGGGCAGCGAGAAGGTGCCTGCCTCTCCCAGCGGGGGAAGGAGGTGGGAGAGAGTTGTGTGGCCCGGCTGGTGGCACCAGGGCAGGTGCCTGTGCTCGCAGGGGCAGGGCAACTGGGAGATGCTACTTGGGGTGGGAGGAGCCATGACCAGGGCTGCCTGCTGCAGAGCAGCAGCCCCAACCCGGGCAGGGGGTGGTGCCACAGCCTCTCCTCCTCCTTCTGCTAGCCGTGCTGGGGCCGGACTCACTCCGTTGGCTGCCCATGTGAGCCAGAGCCACCACAGCCCCCATTCTCCGGTCTGAGCAGGACAAGGGCAGCTGGGGGCCCCTCCAACTGGGGGCTTCAGATCAGGAGTGAGGGATATCAGCATGGCTGGGGGGGAGGTGGGGGGGAGGCAGGGGACTTGGGGTTGGGCACAAGCACCAATAGGGCCAGGGAAGAAGAGAGCCCTGTTGAAGACCGCCCTGGCCTTAGGCTCTGGGCTATTCAGGTGGTAGGTCACTTTAACTTTCCTATCTGAAGTTCTACTTTGCAAGAAAGAATGAAAGATTCATTAAGTAAGAAGGAGCTAGTCCCTGTAGCCTAGTGATTTGGACATACCTTGCAAGAGGAGACTTAGGTTCCAGTCCTTGCTCCAAAGCTTGTCCCTGAATTTTGGGAGGGAAGTAGAAGGTCCATGATTTGCTCATTCTCAACTAGTTATGTGATAAAACAATTAAGCAATAATTGCCTCCCCCCTCCCCACCCCCCAGAGAGAGAAATAGCTCAAGAATAAAATAAACAGCAAAGCCCCAGACTGAGTTGCTGATTCACCAGTAGTTTACCTCCTGGCAAGAAAAAGTAATGATCTGACATACTCCATCAGCATTTCCTACTAATTACAGCAGTTTCTGCAATCATAGAAATTAGAACTAGGGAAGACCTATAGGGTCATCCTGTCCACTCAGCTGCCACTGCAATCTTGTTTTGCTGCTGCATGCTTTCTATCCTCTGTCTAGGTACAGATTCAGTCTTCAGCACTGAGAGTCCCTTGTAATGTGTGCAGTTGTTGAGACTGAATTGGAATTCCCATTTTAACTCCCAAGCCACACTCCCCTGCTCTCCCCAGCCCTGCCCCTGTGAGCACAGGCACTGGCTCCAGTGCTGCTAGGCAGGCATTTTGATCATATTTGTAAAAACCACACAGCTTGAGATCAGAGATTCAAAAAAGAGGATGTGTCTGGGAAAACTCGGACATATGGTAACCCTAGGTTTTAGGGGGTGCAGATCTGTTGCACCCTCCCTAAACTATCCTGGTTACCACTTCCAATTCTATCAGAAACAAAAAAAAGTTTTAAAATAAATAAAAAAATATCATTTATGGTCACACTGTCAGTCTAAGGAAGAGAGTTGCTTTAAATCTGGTCTTGTTCTCTTGGTATCACATCTTTCTCCATCTTCGTAGAAGACAAAGAGAGAATGAACAGTAGAGCAGGGATTCTCAACCAGGGTGCCACCAGACCTTTTGAAGTGTGCCGTGGAGTGTGAGACGATAAGTGGTGTGTCAGAAAAGCAGCCAAAACAAGTACATAAATCAGGATCAGGCTTGGCCCTGCCTGGATGATCCCCTACCCCCACTGCCTAGCCCCTATGCAAGGAGGGTAAGCACTGTAATATATAAATTATTTTGAAACTGGATGCCACTTAGTTTATAGAAGTTCAGGAGGGGATGCCTTGAATCTAAAACGGTTCAGAACCACCTTCCAGAGAGAGGCGGTTTTTAAATACTTCATTTATAGTGCAACTAGAAATAAATTAGAAGGCAGATTGGAGTGCTTCTAACAGATAAGTTAACAATGGGCCATTCTGATACCTGAGTAAATCTTGGTGTAAATCTATGTAAAACATATTGCAGTACATTTTTCTGAAGGTGACAAAGTTAGTATAAACTGATAGTTTTCATCCAAAGAAAACTCATTCATTCTTGGCTATTGCAGCAAATAGACCAATCAGAAGTTCTCAGTTACCTACCAGGACCATGGACTTAAGAAAGGCTAAAACAAAGGCTGGCATCAATTTTGCTGCCTCTCCAGCCAATCAACAGTATCTTTGTATTGTCAAGACTGAACTTGCACCAGACAACCTTCATCCACTTCCCATCTCATTTACAAAGCCTCAAAACCTGTTCTCATCTGGAAAAAAGAATATATAAGCTGATTCACCAGAGTCTTGCTCTTACCCAGTTTGTCAGGTGATTTTTTTTGCAAGGTGCTGTAGCAAGTTAATATATTCGATGCAAATTAAAGCAAACAAACCACTTTTTTTCCTAAACCTAAAGGCATGTTCTCTTCATCTGCTAATCAGAATACAGGTGACTCGAGACAATAATTTCCCTTACACTTAGAAATGGTGGTAAGGAAGCTAATTTAGCTTTTTTGTTGAAAAACCATTTTACACTGTCCAGTTTAAAAGTCAGTAGAGTGGAATTTCAGGGTAGGTTTACATGACTTCCATCCAGTTAGCTTAATAGAGCTGTAAAATTTAGGTTACAACACAACCAGTGATTGTGAAGGCATTAAATTGCCTTTGACTGCTAAGTCAGCCTTACAAGAGGTTAGATAAAAAAAGAAGTTGGACCAAAAGTATCTCTCTTGCATGCAGACAGGACATTGATTTGGTTTTAAAATCTTTTTCAGTATTTTTAGCAAGGCTTTTGATATGCCTCCCACAACATTCTCTCACAAACAAGTTAAGGATGTATGGGTTGGATGAATGGACAGTAAAGTGGATAGAAAACTGGCTGGATCATTGGACTCAGAGGCTAGTAAATGGCTCAATGTCTAGTTTGCAGCTGGTATCAAGTAGAGTGCCCCAGGGGTCGGTCTTGGGGTTGGTTTTCTTCAGTATCTTTATCAATGATCTAGATGATGCCATAAATTGCACCCTCAACAAGTTTGCAGAAGACATCAAACTGTGGGGAGGAGTGGGCACACTTGCGAGTAGGGTTAGGATTCAGAGAGACCTTGACAAATTGGAGGACTGACCCAAAAGAAATCCCATGAAGTTCAATAAGGACAAGTGCAAAGTCCTGCACTGATAATGGAACAACCCCATGCACCGGATCGAGCTGGGGGCTGACTGTCTGGGCAGCAGCTCTGCAGAAAAGGACCTGGGGGTTACAGTGGAGAAGAAGCTGAATATGAGCTAGCAGTGTGCCCTTAATGCCAGCAGGTCAAGGGAAGTGATTACTCCCCTCTATTCAGCACTGGTAAGACCACATCTGGAGTCCTGTGTCCAGTTTTGCCCCACCACACCACGGAAAGGATGTTGACAAATTTGGAGAGTCCAGCGGAGGGCAACAAAAATGGTCCTGGAGGCTGGGACATGATTTCTGGGGAGAGGCTGAGAGAACTGGGCTTATTTAGTCCAGAAGAGACAAGAAGAAAGTTGTCATTTAGACAACTCAACATTTAGAGACAAGAAGACTGAGGGGGGATTGAATAGCAGCCTTAAACACCTGAAGGGGGGTCCCAAGGAGGATGGCGCTGGACTGATCTCAGTGGCGGCAGATGACAGAACAAGGAGCAATGGGCTCAAGTTGCAGCAAGGGAAGTTAAAGTTAGATATCAGGGAGAACTTTCTCACTAGGAGGGTAGTAAAACACTGGAACAAGTTACCCAGAGAGGTTGAGGACTGTCCATCCTTGGAGGTTTTTAAGGCCCGGCTAGACAAAGCCTTGGCTGGGATGATCTAGTTGGGGCTGGTTCTGCTTTGAGCAGGGGGCTGGACTAGGTGACATCCTGAGAGCCCTTTCAACCTTAATTTTCTATGATTATTATATAACCTGGAGCTTAGAAAGCCCCTTTATCAGATGCAGAGGCTTAATGTGATGCCAGCAGTTTATATCAATCTCCCCACAATGCTTAGTCAAAATGGTGGTCTGCATCTCTGTTCATAGCTCTTCCTAAGTGATACTGTCCTGAGGGGCAAACATGAGCTCATTCAGCCAGAGCTGTGCCAGTGTGTGTAGTTATTCTGAGATGACTTCCTCCCCCACTTCCACCTGGGGCACATCCACCAACTACTTGGCTGGAATTGCTTATTACCTGCACCAAATGGAACTGCCTTAATATTTAGCTTCTCTGGGACATGATCGATGGAATAAATTGGGCAATGAAGGATATCTTCGTATGTGTTCCATAAAGCATTTATAGTGTTTTGGTTTCTGTGTACGTATGTAGCTGTATACATGGGGTGAAAAGGCAGACTGTAATGATGTCATTTCACACTATCAAGGGAAAACCAGAATGACCTTGAGTGATCTAGTCAGCAGCAGCCCCTTTAGTACAATCAGAACAAGAAAAAAAAATGCTGTACATAACTAGATATTCTCCTTCTGTGTTCCTAGAGAAGTAGGATTATATTTTTCAGACAGTACAATCCTCAATTCAACTTTCTTATCACCCTCCCCTTGTGAGCTAGCTGGTGATTCAATTAAAGAGCCATCTCCCGAAAAACATTGATGCAAAATATATCATTTCCATCCAGAGGGAAGTAAAAAATGCTGGGTAAAAGGGAAAGAACTCGAAACCATGTTTTCAATCTGAACATGGAATTACTGAGACCCCCACAAACACTATATTTTTTTCTTCCTTATGAAGACACCAATGCTACAATTAAGGAAGGACACTCTTATACTTAGCTGTTGAATAGTATTATTTTCTGCGCTGCCTCCATTGGAAAGTCAAGTAAAAAAATAAAAGGATGAAATAGAGCTGCAGCAGTTGTTGTTTTCCCCTCAGGCTCCTTACCTCACTGAAGTAAAGGGGAGTTTTGTCCTTGACTTCACTGTAGTTTGGATTTTAGCCTTAATTTTAATTTCTAGAGCTAAAAGTGTAGCTTTTTCCTGGGTTTTATGTCCAAAGTTGATAACTTTTGTGTGGTAGCTGATAATTTCTTCAAGAAGCTAATTCTAGTTATCTGATTTGGATCATCAGCTGGATCCTTAGTGAATTTTCTGCAGTGTTGCCTCCATCAGACTCAAATAGGTTCTACACAATTGCTGAACTCAATGGAGTAGCATCCATGAAAGCCAATAATGAATTTAGCACGCTACTTCCATCTGCCAGGGACTATGAGAACAGCCAATTATGACTACAGCAGTGGCCGTGGAAGGTCTTTACTGGCAAGCCTGCCCACTGTCGGTATTGCTATGGGACTTGTAACTGGTTAATATTCAGCTGCCCAGGTAAGAACGTGTACAGCATTTGGGGACTTTGCTTCAAGTTATTCTCCTAAGGTCTGGAGAAGCGTAATCTTGGTTTGGATTTCTTCACTTTTACATAGAAAGGGAAGGGCAGTGTACAATCTCCATCGCATTGTTTCACATCTCCCCCGCAGAAGATTCTCTACGTATCCAGGTTCTGTGTCAATGAAAAGACCTGAGACTTGGCACGCCAGAGGGAGGGGATGAGCAGCGGTGGGCAGATGTGTTTTTCCTCATTTCCTGTCCCATGCAGTTTTAGCAGTGAAGATCATAAAAGAAAAACATTGTGTTCTCTTTACTAAACATTTTCTCCCATGAGACCTACAAACTCCAGGGAATCCCAGGTGGGCATCATGGTTTCAGTTGAATCGAATTGCTAGAAATCCCTGGAGTAGAGTTACATTGAGGCTTTTGCAAGACTAACTATAGTTTCTCACCCCAATGACACAATATTAGGAGGGACTCAATAGGATTCTTTGCAGAAATTTCTTCCCTAGCTGGTCCCCAAGTCTCTTCCACTCCTTGGACTTAATCTGAAAAATGGAGACTGGGTGGATCTACATGTTCATTAATGCGCAGTAGTTAGTTTAGTACTTGCTTAATAAAGTACTAACTAAATGCACAGTAACTAGAGTTACTGTGCCGTAGCGCTGGCGCATGGGTTTTTTTGGTGACACTTGCTGCACAGTAGCTTAATAACTCTGCATAGTAGCATTTTAGCAATTTTTGCCTGGCACACTACTGCGCAGTAAGCATCTTATGTAGACGTGCCCACTGTTCCAGGCACAAGAATCACTACAAACAAGCTTCCCAGTTCTTCCACTACCAAGTCTCCACTGCCTTGCTTGTGCTCTCATCAGCTATTAACAGTCCACTGACCCCGGAGTGCTGGAGTATCCCATCAACAACTGGAATACATGGAAATGGCTGAATGGTGATGTGCAGAGAAAAGGTTTCCTTTGAAGATTTCATAATATTGTTCCAAAGTTATTCAATTACTTTGCAGCAGAATGATCTTCAACAGCCCCAGACAGGAAAAAGAGACTGGCACTGTTTGCTCAGCTTTGCTTTCATGATAACGTTTGACACTTATTTCCACCGTCCCCTCTTTATCCTTCTCCCTTTTTTCCAAAGAAGGAAACTTTTTACCTTCAGGGAGATTTTATAAGGGAAACATTATTAAAGAGAAAGCCTCTAGAGGTCAGTGTCGCTCAAACAATGGGCAACATCTGAAAAAATTGGTAATGAGACCTGTTAACATTTCAATCATAACTTTATCCCCGTTTCATCCTAATGAGAAAGTAGGCACACTGCCTTACACTTCTGGTGATAAGACCATTTCCCTTGACAGAGACTTCCTCTTTATACATTTTAAGCATCTGGAATCAAAGGGAGATCTAATTTGAGATTTAGGACCAAATGTATGTATATCAAATATGCTGCCTGTCACCTTTTCTGTTTGGATTACCACTGGCTGGCTGTGATCAGGTAGCCCCTCAAGTTTCTCCCAACTACCAGCATTCAAAACTCATGGCTGTGATTTAATTGACAAGGCTATATTTTGTTGGAGCCAGCCTCTTCCAATAATTGAAATCAGCTTTAAAAACCATCAAAACAAGAAATAAGGCCTTTTTCACTGCATCTGCATTGTACTGAAGTGGAGAAAAAAATAAAACCAGGCACCGCCACAAATACATGCGGTGTATAGATTCTAATGAGCGTATTGACCTAGTATTCTTATGGTTCTGATGAACAGCTGTCTAGTTAAAACCATTATCACTTTATTGGTGTCTCTCTTGTGAGGTATTGAATGCTACAGCTGAACAAATCATTTGAGATGGATAGCTACTGAAGTAATTTCACTGGTTTCTGTTTGCAGGTTTGCAAAAGCATCTTGCAGTTTTCTTACTTGTTATTTTGAACCATTCATCAAGTTTCAGCTGGCCCGAGGAGTTTCTGCACATAGTTTATTGTACATATTTAACATGCAAGCCTTAAGCTGGGTTGTTTAATTTTAACTGGACACAAGTAGCACACGGTAAGCTTACATCCCCTACTTTGCTAAGTGTTATTCTCGGAATCAGGATGGAGCCATGAAGTTTACAGTTTCAAAATTTGCTGCTGCTGACTATTTCCTTATGGTCATTTCCCTGTGCATTCCTGTTAGCAAATGCTAGGCTGTCCATAAAAGAGGGAAAAACAAGGGTCATAAATATAGCCAAAATGAATTCATCTGAGTATGCAGCTGATAATCACAGGAATGTTTGCATACTATTTAGCAAGCCCTACTGCTTTACTAAGTACAGAATAATGAGCTTCAATCCTGTTGTATGGCAGGTGCATTTATTTTGCTGCTTGTGTGTCTTGGAATCAAAACCATGCATATTTATTAGCACTTCTTAAAAATGTATTCTGTATCACCATTCATGTTTGAGGTTTGATTGCAAACAATATCCATGGCTCGTGTATTGCCTTAGAAGGCCTGACCCAACAGACCATTTGAGAAATTAGGATTTGATAACTGATTCCATGCTGTTAAAGTTGCAAGCACTAACAGCAGATAAGACTTGATGTAGTAAAGAATGTACCAACTCCTTCCTAACCTCATTGCTTTCAGTGAATGCGGCAACAGGGCAACCAATACAAAAGGTCTAACAAGGCAATTATAGCTGCTATTACTGTAGAATATGAGTACCTCATTTCCCTTAAATAGATCGATCCTCACAATGCTCCTGGGAAATATGAAAGTGTTGAGTCTACATTTTCACATGAGAACTGAGGCAAAGAAAGCAGAATACTAAATGATTAGGTCGCTTAGTCTTCTGGGCTTGATTTAGACTCTTGGTTGCATTTGTATTCTAATCTCTGAAATCAAAATTTCAGACATGCCTAGGCAAGTTAGGAGTCTATCTCATAGGAATTTGGGTGGGGGGGAGACTTGGACTAAAAGCCATATCCTTTAGGTTCCTAAGCATCTTTGTGAAGCAGAAAGGTACCTATTATGCATACCTTCACCTGAGGGATAAAGATGTACGTGTTTAGAAGATCATGATCTAACTGGGTGCAATTGCAAGAGTAAAATATAACATTTCAACCTTGGGAGCCTGGATGAAACCTCACTGAAATCAAGGTCTTGGTCCTGTACACATATGTTTACTTCCCTGTGGAACTGGGACACTGCCACCTCTGCACAGGCTTTAAATAATCAAGCATAGCCACATGCCAGAATTGTAATAGGGACTTAAACTCAGCCTTGTAGTAATGAGGTTGTTGGCACTCTGCTGCCAGATGGACACCTCAGTCACAAAGGCCAGATACAGACATTACACTTTTACTGGTATAAATGATCAGAAACTGGTCTACACCGTAACAGAACAGAAGTTCAGCACACATATACTGGTTTAAAAATGGCAGAACCCAGTTTAAGATTTGCCCCCAGCTCCTCCCTCTCCCCCAAGTGCAAATGTATGTTCTGTTCACTACCGATCTAAACCACGCTGCTTACAGAAATATGTTCTCTCTCATTGGAGAATGGCAATGACAATGTGCTTGTGGAGATTTATCATCATATCTTTCTTCTAAATCCAACAGAGGGGGAAATAAAAGCTGTCCCCACTACATCCCAGATGATTTCTCCACCCATTAGAGAAATATTAGAGGTACTGGGTATAAGAACCATGACCTCTTGCTTCTTTTCCTGGCTTTGTGTGCATGGGGTAACACGTGCTCTTCCAGTGTAAGAACTGAAATGCATCAGTTTTAGGCAGCAGCTGAACAACTGCTTTCAGGGGCTTGATTTTGAACTTCTGCTGAATTTTGTTCTAGGTACCTATGTCTCTATGGATCTGGCTCTTTAGTTCTTTTGTAGATCAAGTGTTTTGACATGCAAGATGGAAAGGCTATTATTATTGTGTTTGCAGTTAAACAATTAAGTCTAATATATTCACAATTATTATTATCATAGTTAATAATGATTAATTTGGTAGTTCTCCAAATGTCATTTATAACGTTTATATAGGGTTTGATCCAAAGCCTGTTGAAATCAATGGAAGGACAACTACTGACTTTAATGGGCTTTGGAGAAAGCCTGTATAGGACATCTTGAATGCAGAGAAATTTTAGATTTTTTTCTGAGTCCTGAACATACACCTTCTCCAGGGAGCTACAGCCCATACCTTATGAGTTCTTTGAACATGAGCCACTGCCTCTCTGATTACATCTTTGCTAACCAGTACTAGAGATGTTTTCTCTCTCCCATGCCTATGACTGAAGAAGTAAACCACCAGGGGGCAATGATAATACCCATAAACGTACCAGAGTAATTATTCTCACATTAAATCCAAACTCTAATAATAAAAGTGTAATAATTAACATTCCAAACCATAAACTGGTCATATAACTGCCTGGTGCCTCATCCTATGAATATCTAATAGGTCTGATGTCCAAGATTTATGCAGCTTATGATAGGATCATTGGCATGTCTACTTGGAAGAAGCCTCTGTCTCCATAACATGTCCGTGTAACTTGTCATTTCATATTGACTGCAGTGGGAACTGTGGCGTGCTCAGCACTTTTGACAACAAGGCCACGTATGAGGCACCTACATAAGAATGTAAAAGCTTGATTGCACCCAAGTCAAGATTTTCAAAAGTGAAAGCAGCTATTTTGAGCATTCAAGTAAAGCTGCCTTGAAGAAACCTGGTTTTAGCAGGTGGGTACTTAATGCTTTTTTAAAACTCAAGAGTCTAAGAAAGCTTAAGCAATGTTCTGTGAATAATCATCTACTGGTTCAGGGGCCAGTAAAAACAAAAAAAAGTTTTTCCTAGTTCAACAACAGCAAAAAACCTTTTGGGTAGAATGAAACTTGTAGTTAAGTCTGAAAAAAATTTCCATTTAATTTCCAGGTGTTTTTTGTCCTTTTTCAAATTTATTCAACCTCCATTTCTAAATGAAAAGTTGATTAAAGAAAGAAACTGACACATTTCATATGCAAAAAATATTGGAATGAAGTGTTTTGAATTTTTTAAGTTTTTCTTCAACTGGATTTTTTTTTTAACAAAACCTATGTGCTAAATTCTACCAAATTTGCAGAGTTTGTCATTCTCCGCTGAAACCAGTGCATTTTTTATATTATTATATACATACATTTCATGTATAGGCTATATAACTTAGATAACACACACATTTAACGGCTTAAGTTAAATACCTAGGATTACCAGCCATTTTTTAAAACCTTAGTCAGTGCATCAGAACATTTCAGAGGGATGCAAAGTGACTTAGGCTGTCAGATCACTCTACTGCCCTTGCCTTCGCAAGGTCTTTTGTCCATCATACAGCAAGACTTTGATGCCAAAGCACTTTCAAAGATGTCTTTTCTACAAGGGTTGGGACTCTCTTTGCACTGTTTAAAACCATTCTCCTTTGTCCTACCTTTCTGGTTATAGGCAATGTTCTTCTGCTGGAAGGCTATTACAGCTGCTAAATTTTTCACGAATCACATTTTCACTGGCTGAGAAATCAAACTCCAGGTTCTTTGAAAGTTGTTCTCCCGTCTTCTCGTTATTAGCTTTCAAAAAGGAGGTGCTGACCCCGTGGCTAGGATGCTAGCATGAAGCTCTGAGACCCAAGGATTGCTCCTTTGCTCTGCCAAACTTCCTTAGCAATCATGGGCTAGTCAATTAAGACTTTTTTAAAGACTCTTAAATATGTAAAGATGAAGAAAGGTGTCTACTTGCTTTTGAAAACCCCACTAATACTTGTTCTAAGACAAAAGGCCTCATTTCTGGGATTCAGTGCATGTAGCGCAGGAACAAGTAGGTGAGGTGTGTGCTTGGTGGCAGTGCTCTAGGGTTCAGCGCAGAAACTGTATCAGTACTGTAGCAGAGGTCATGATGGGAGGTGTGACCTAGGCAGTAGGTCTGTGCAAAGCAGCTAGTATTCACTTCAGATTCGGCTGATTCGGGGGACGGTGATTCGATTCAGTGATTCGAATCACTGTCCGGAATCAATTCAGCCAAATCTGATTTGGCGATTTGGCTGCTGCTGAATCTCCAAATCAAACAGTCCCATCCCCCACCCACTCTCCCACCCCCGGCAATGGCTGCCCCACCTGCCCCAGCTCTCAGCAATATGAAAAAAAAAGCCCCCACTCACTGGGTGCTGCTGGGCGGGGGGTGATCCCTACTGCCTCCCACTGCCCCACGCTGTGTGATGGGCTCTGCACAAGCCCCATGACTCCCTCTGCTCCCCCACCCCTCTTCATGGCTGCCCCACCCACCCCAGCTCTGGCCCTTTAAGAAAAATACCCCCAAATAAACCCAGACTCATTGGTTCCTGCCCAATGGGGGGGTGATGCCTACTGCCCCCCACCACATAGGGGGCTCTTCCACATGCCCTGCTAAAGTGCCAAGGGCACTGCAGGAGCTGGTGAGTCCAGGGGGGGGTTGGGTTTTTTTTCTTAAAAGGCCAGAGCTCAGGGGTGCAGGGTAGCCATGGGGGGGCTAAGGGAGCAGGGTTGGGGGGGCCATAGCAAAGCCCCCCATGCAGCATGGGGCAGTGGGGGGCACTGGGGATCGCCCCCTGCCTGGCAGCACCCAGCAAGTAGGGGCTTTTTTTTAAAGGTCTGGGAGCTGGGGCGGGCAGGGCAGCCATGGGGTGGGGGCTGGGGGAGCAGACAGGGGATGGGGCTTGGCAGGGGTCCCCCCATGGCTTCCTCCTCCACCCCCTACTTACCAGCTCCGAGTCCGGCTCCAGCTCCCTGCTGCAGTGGGCGGCAATTGTCTGAATCATCAAAGCTCTCTGAATCTTTTCTGAATCAATTTGGAGAGCTTCGAATCGATTTGGACCTTTTTATTGGTCTCCAGATTTGATTCAGATTTGGAGATTCAGCCACCGAATCGGGCCAAATTTCCTCTGAATAGAATCAGCACGGGAAGTTTCACACACCCCTCCTAGGCAGCAGCCCCACATGCTACCTCTGTAGGGGAGCACAAAAATAGTGGTGCTGCAGCTGGCAGCTGGCTAGGCTGATGCCACCGCCAGCATGGCAGCCCGGGCTTGTCCAGGAGTTTCCACTGCCCTGTTACATTTCTGAATAGTATAGCCATGACCTTATTCTCTCTGCCTCAGTGTGCAATGTAAAATGCACTGTGTATGGATAGTTACAGCAAAGACTGTGACATGCACAAACTTTAAGACAATGGGCATATGAGTACCCGAGAGAGATGCTTTCCCCAAACTCACCATCACCGCCAACTATAAAAGAGCTCTAAGACCTATTCTGGACCTATTTTTTTTCCTGTGTACTCTATTTTGAAACAATTTATTTTAAAGTGTTTGAAGTACCCAGGAATGGTACCGGAATATTCTCTAGGTACATATGCTGCCAGTTAAAAGAAATCCATGCAAACTCAATCAGTTTTGGAGTAAAAAGCAATATGCATTTGCTTGGCTGGCTGCAACTGCACAGGTGTTTGAAGTTTTTAAAAAAAAATTATCAGCACCAAGGTAATGTCTATTGAATTATTAAACCATGCAGAGTTATAAATGGGGAGATTTTACAGATTTTTGCCAGAGGTTTGGAGACTGGCTGAAGAAGCTTATGTACTCAGAAGCAGCAGAATTTAAAGGAACCATTGTCACGTCACATTTAATGAGAAACACTGGACATGTTTTTACAAGAATAGATGAATAATTTCTATGAGATTTTCTAACTTCCAGCAAAAAGAATAACTACTTTTGTATTTGCAATTGCAGTGTTTGTGAGTCAGACAGTACAATTCCATGTTACGACATGAAAATCAAAGAAAAAGGCGACTGAATTTTCTGTTTTCATTGTCTAAAAAGGAATCGTATACAAAAAGCAAAGAAACATAAATATACACATCCCCTAAATTATTTTGTTATATCATATACTTTGTAATGAAATCTCTGTTGGTGTAACGTTTTAATAGAGCTGCTATCAACAATAATATTAGTTTAATTTGAATGCGAAAGTTGCCTTGATAGAATTACGCGGCTACAACAGTCGAGTAATGCAAGGTATACCAGTTAGTTTCCTGTAATATGGAAAAGACTTCTCCTACCACCAACGTCCATATTAGAATAACCCTCCTGGAGTATGTTCCTAAGGGTTTCAAACCAAGGCTGATTTTTGTCTGAAACTGCCAATCCAGAGGTCCACGCTGTTTAATGCAAACTGGTAGTTGAATAGGTCTATAATTTTAAGCCTGCTAAAAATGTTTAGTTACTAAAATGTAAACCAGCATAAGAAAACATTCTCAGTCAGCAATTTATTTACATTAACTCTGGACCAGAACCTAAGTCTGTAAGTCAAAGACATTTAAAATCTCAAGGTTTAAGGTGACATTGTTTTGGGACTATTCTAATAAAACAGGTGAACTTTGCACCTACAATCATCAGGTATTCTACAAATAATTACGTGCTTTTTTTGCAGGTTGGCAAAGAGGAAAAATGCTCGATCATTAGCAAGATAGGACAAAATGTGCATATGGCCATTATTTATTAAAATGGATCATTATTTATAAAGCATGAAGTCAAAGGCTGAGAGAAATTCAATTGATGTAATAATGATTGTGAGCTGGAGACATTTTTGAAAGGTGCAGGGACAATACAATCTGACCTGTGCATTTACTGACTCTTACCATGAAAGATAAGATTTTGACAACCAGTCAGAAAGCAGAAAGTGCCAGGTATGTCCATTGTTCAAAAGCCATTTCACAGGTCAGCAGAATAAATGAGTTTACCTTCTCATAAAGCTAGGATAATTTGAGTAGTACCTAGCCTCACTATAATGGATCGCTACCATTTCTTATCTAGCAAAGAATCATTTTGTGCAGCATGCTTCCAAACTTTTCAGAGGTTAGTGTTGCCCATGGCTGCATATATGGCCTGGATGGGATAAACTCAGGTTCAATGCTCAGGGCATAGTGGTTGTGAAGACTATACGGGCTGTGAGGTAAACCAGGATGGTGGCATCTGCTCATTCACCTACCTGATTGCTCTTCCAGCCTTTGCACACAAAAGCACTCCTTTCTCCACTTATTTCAGCTCACAGACTGTCCCCATCTTCCCTTCTGGTTGTAAGACAGTAGGACACAACTTATTACCTAATCTTTGATTCCAGGAGGAGAACTGGGAGAGTGTGGGACCTGTACTCAAGTACCCTCCTGTCAACACACATGCACATGCTCATATGCTACTGGTTAGGGCCCCACTGTTGCCTGGAAATCCTTGTGTTGCTGTGCATAAGGCAGTGAACTGGGAACTAGTAGGTGGCCTGGTTTCTAGTCCCAGCTTTGCTGCTGCCCCACTGTATAATCTTAGGCAAGTCACTTCACCTGTGTTAGGTTAATCCTTGCTTTCACTGTCAGAGCTTTGAGACCTATGGATAAAAAGCCTCAGTTCTTTCCTACGTACTACATAAGCTAAAAAATAACCTCTTCAAATATCTGGATAATGAAGCAACTGTCTCATATATATCTTTGTAAAGGTGTGAGAAAAATATTTATAAAATGTTTTGCTATTCAACCAGCAGACAAATGAGAAACTGTTCAGATCTATTTTTTTATGGACTGCTTTAGTAGCTACAAGGACTATCTCTGAGCCAGGTTGAAAACAGAAGTATTGATTCTTGCCTCAGATAGGACAGATTTTGGTCTCAGAGTGATTGTATGGGCAGGCACTCATCTCAGGGGAAGTTCTGTAGTTCAGAATAAGTACTTGTCTCCCCTTGTCAACTCTGACCTTCCCTGAAAGGTTTCTAAAGAAGACTGGATAGACAGAGATTCCTCATATCTTATGAAGTAGAAGATCATTGGTTCATTAGATAAGTGGGCATTATTACTATTGCATAAAAGGATTTCAAGCATCTGGGATTTCTGCATAACTCAGGACCATCAATCCTAATTACTGCAATGCCAGAAATGCTGGCAGCTCCTGCTAAAGCAATAAGGCGCTGGTAGCGTACCAGGTACCAATCTAGTGGTGCATTTTTGCTTCTTAACAACAGCCAATCTCAAATTATTACTGTTGTCCAGAATTGTTTGCCCTTGTATTTAAATGGTCTATAATAGGAAGCAGCTCTTAGGCCTGGTGGCTTCCAGCCAAACCACCTGGTGTCAGATGACACAAAACAGACATGGTGAGCTAGCTGAATGGCTGGACAAGTAGTTGGTTAAAAAACACGGAGGAGCTGTAGGAATCAATCTTGATGATTCATTAGGTGAATTTTTTTCCTACGTTCCCTCTAAGCCAGTGTGTCTGAACAAGCAGCCAGCATGGTATTGGCATAAAGGATTCTGTGTTGTTGGAAGTGCTTCCTTGCAGATAAGGTAGAAAACTGAGATTCTGAGTTGTTAAGGAACCCAAGGTGTTTTTACTAAAAAGCAAAGATGTTAACTCTGCTTTCCTGGCTACACAGCAATGCAAAGCTGCTCCCACTGTGACAAAAGGATGCAGTATTCTTCACTTCCCTGCCTAACATTCTGTGGAGTGTTTCTGCACTATTAAGCAGCTGGAGTTAAGACTTACTGTAAGAGCTGCATTTCATTGGTAGGGGAAATGAATCCTTTATATCACTTAGCTACTGGGCTCTGGTTCTGCAGGCAGGGATGTGTTGGGGGTAGATGGTGGCTCTGCCCCAGGCCCTGGCCCTGCTCTGTCACTGGGGTTATTGAACAATGGACACCTTTCAGGTCAAAGGCAGTTATCTAGCAAGTTTAGGCAGCTTGAGGATTAAGCAGCTGCTGAGTACAGACCTTTTTAGATTGCAGCTTTGTCCTTTGGTGCCTAAGTCCTTTGTATCTGGCCCTTAGAATATATCTATATAGCAGAAGGAAATGCCGTGCTGAGGCATGCTGTTCCCACTCTGTGTGCACTTGTTCCTGAAAATAAAACAGTACCACTATGTTACTGTAGGGTTGCAAGTGGGCCAATGAACTCTTTATCCTACAAAGAAGTCAGTAGGCCTTTCCTCCCTCCATTACAGCTTTGGCTGACTGAGTTGAATGTTTTAGTTCATGCAGAAAGATCCAGAGAACCCAGTGATCCACACAAGAGTACAGACACCAACTTGCAACTTCCTGATAAGAGCCAGCATGTGCTGAGTAGTTCAGGATGGTTGAGTCTTTACTCAGCTACTGGTAAATGTGTCTGCTTGACTCTCATGGGAATCAGTGGTATTAAGCACAAGCTAACGTGTTCTCCTGAAAAGGGATAGACTTAGTCACATGCGTAAATGCTTTCTCACTGAATCAGAGCCTAGGTAGGAAGAGAAAAGAGTCCTGCCACCAGCTTACAGCTATTGTAAAACTTGAGAAGAAAGGACACAGTATCTTTATGCTATTTCAATGGCTCTTAAATTCTACAAAACCCCATTTGCTTCTTCCCTTGTGATCTTAGGTAGGCCCTGTTATAACGGTTGTGTCCAATTTTGGTTTATCTAAGAGTAATATAACCAGACATATGAGTGGGAGTAGATAACCCACAGAAATGGTTAAGAGCTGACACAAAATAGATCCTTAAAAAATATTTCTAAAGAATAACTTTGTCTGAAAAAAATCCCCAGTTACACGTATTTAAAGGAACTACTTCTGTTCAGCTTAAGGAATTAATTATTTTCCTTCTTGGTTTTACATCTCATTTTCAATAGCTTAAATCTCTAACTGATTCTTAGCATAAACTGCATTCCAATCTTTTGGGCCCAATGTTAATGTCTCCCTTTCTCTCTCTCTTTGGGGGCTTACAGCACTCTAAAGAAAATGGCCAGTATTAAAGATCATTTTATTCTTTTGACTCACAAAGCTATTATTTCTGACGTTTCCCCTCTGACTAGGACAAAAAGGCCACTAGTACAGCAGAAAAGATTTCAGACTAGGTAGGAAACAAACAGATGAGGTGACTGGATGTGCAAGTTAGATCAGAGAAGCAGGCCAACAAACAAAAGGCTATTTTGTACAGTGTCTTATTTAAATAGGCAAATAATTAAGGACTAATAGGGAATATACAAACCCAGATAATTTAGGTATTAATAACTCAACTAGCATTACATTTCTAGATGGGGCATAAAAAAGCCTTCAATTTTATACATACTGACTGGTGTGAATTTTAGAGGGACGCTGTTGTAGAAAAGAGATGGGAGGTTTATAGAAACTCAGACCCTTCCTTTCAACTCATAGCATTATGTAGCTCCTACTGACATCCTCTAGACTTTTGGGTGTTTACAGCCTGCTGAAAGGGACCTGTATCATACACCTGATTCACTGCAAATTCTGTATACATTGGATATATTTATTAAACATGTACTTTAAACAAGGACATAAATCCAGAGAATGAGGAGCCAGACTTGGAAATGTTACATCCTCTTCTAGTGACTAAAACCCATGTATCTGTGTTTCTTTCTCCTGTATTTTCAGGTTGCTCAAAATAAAGTTGTCAGAGTTGATTAAGTGATCCCAGTCCTGGCCTCTGGCTATCAGGCACTCAAATTATAATCAGAAACAAATTCAACTAACCCTTTATTCTCTTCCAGTTTCTTATGATGATTATTAGGAGTAATAAAGAAACAAAATCTAAGTCTCTTTACTCCATCAGGCAAACCTAGTTTTGGAAAATAAAATAACAGCTGCCATACAGTTATCAAAAACTGAAGCATAAAAGGCTGTGAACCTCAGCTGTCCTCAGGACCTCTCATCCTAGAGTGGAGAAAAGGTCACTGAGGGGTAAAATGCTACCATATATCCACAGTATGATCATATCTATTAGTCCAAACATTACTTTAAAGAAAGTTAATGTTGCAAAGTCAAGTGCTCCTGAAACTAGTAAGTGCTCATGTAACCCTTCTTCAGTCTCCTTGGGCACCTATACACGAGCAGTGAGGCTGTTCCGACGCGCTGTATTTACATGGCTGCTGGAGCATGGTAATGCTGCAGCATCATGTGTATTAGTGTCCTTGCACTTCAAAATGGCGGTGGGGGCACTTTAACTAAAGCTCATTCTACAAGCTTTAGTTAAAGCACCCCTGCCACCATTTTGAAGTGAGGGGATGCTGATACACGAGACGCTCTGGGCACTTAAATTAGAGTGGCTCTCAGACCTGCCCCCTGTCCCCTATTTCTGGAGTACATGTATAAACGCCCCTTCTGTGTACATATACAGTCTTTAGTCACTTGACCATACTATGTTCCTATCCTATTTAGAAGTGGGAGGAGTGAGAACCAACGTATACAGTGTTATTCCAATCCACCTAGGACCTGTACACCTTGATCCCTGTTAGCCTTATGGAAAACACTCCCTGTTGTACCTCTGACTCCATGCCAACATATATCCCAGAGTTATTTAATTGAATGTGGGTAAGACAGAGTACTGTTGATTGGCTTCAATCTGAGCAGAGGATTTTTCTTGTGCATCATGGCTTGTCATGGTTACTGGCTTTGAGATTAAGATGAATAAAACCAACATCAGAGTTATATTTGGTTTTGATCTCTTTTTTGGGGGATAGTTTTTTAAACAGAGAATAAAGGTACTGAATTACCACTTCAGAAACCTTTGCAGCTTCCCCACTGGGGATATACTTGATGTGCATACATAACTCCCATTAATCTCAACTAGTTTATCTGCACAGAGACATTACACTTCTATTTTGTCACACAGGGATAGTTTAATTTTATGTGCATCTATCAAAAAACCTTTGGAATATTGTGGCACCTTGCTTTTTGTTCTAAATACTACCTCTCCTAGGGTCTTCGTTTGAGAAGGCCATTGCTCAAAGGTTGAATCCTGATAACTACTATTGGTTTGCAGGGGATGTAAAGTGGGTTATAATAACCTGGACAATCTGCACATTAACACCAGTGTTATTTGCAGTGCTTTTGTGTTATGTCTGATGCAGAACAGATAAGTGAAGAAGGTACTTGCTGAAGGAGCTATTACTACACTTCACTACTAGATGGCAGGAAAGTGAGTAATAGTCTCTCTCCACTGAATAAACAGCTATCCCAGCTCCAGGCATGTGTTAATTTAATGGTGCAACAGGATCTGTTCCCCAATTCCAATAATGATGCCTTCTACCATTGCCATAGCAGGTATGCTTTTAGGATCAGGGGTCAGATCCCAATCACACAGTTCAGGGGGAGCCTGGGATCATATTGAAATCCAGATGCCTGGTGAACTGGTCTGATCCCAGGACTGAGACCCACAATCAGCTTATTATTGGTCTCAGCCCTAGGACCACATGAAAGTTGTTTTGAGATGCCAGTGCAGTCCAAGGGCTGGGATCAACGATCAGCAGTTTGTAAGTCCTAACCCTGGGACTGCATTGGAGCCAGCTGGAGACTCCAGTGCAGTGACAGCTCCCCCGGGGCTGTGGGAGCTGTCAACCAAGCCCAGCTATGCAACCAGCATGAGGACCCTGCCACATGTTAAATTTAAGGTACGATGGAAACAAGCCACAAAATTATTCCACATATTCTGTGGAATAATTTTGTGGCTGGTTTCATGTTTTGTGGCACCATTAAGTGCCTGAAAGTGTGGCTGGGTTACTATTTAAGATGCCATTAACAAATTAATTGCATTGTAAATGTAACATCTGCCAGGGGCCTCAGTATTGGTGGAGAAAGGACATCCATATCGTTGTAATTTTCACAATTACTCTTACTACTCCCACTCTCCCTTTTGAGTAACTATGGTGGATTCCAGTAAATTACACCAGTGAAGCCTACGAGTCATGTGTGTGCTCACTGGTATAAACTGCATGTGTCCAGATCCTTAGATGGCACACCTGCATCATGTTAATACTAGAGGTTCATCAGAGTTCATTTTATGCCCTTTGTCTCTGACCTGAATCATCATCTACATTCAGGAATTAAGAAGTTGTTATCAACCCTCTGTAATACACTGCACTGCATTTGTTGTCAAGGGCCCTCGTTTGGCCTGCTTCTCTTATGAAACTCTCAGACTAGATACTCTGGCTGTCTGTCTTTAAATACAATTATAATACTCTTCCTGCCCTTCTGACTCAAGAGTGGCTTTGCCTTATTCCTTTTAACATTCACACTTGCTTTCACTCCCTGTACAATTTTCAAGAAGGGAACTCTGCATGTGCAGTCCTACCTATTTCCAATTAAATTATGAAGTACAGAGGATACTGTTCCACAATAAAATCTTCCCTTTTGTTTATGAAGTTCACATTCTGCTCCTAGATACTTACCTAGAGCTGCTACCCACTCTCACAGAAGATGTATGCACATATCCAGTGGCTGAATCTGTCCTTCTGTTAATGAAAGTGGAAGAGTTGCACAGAGTGCATTTTATTAATGAGACCTTAGATTTCCTGTTCTTTTCAGTTTAATACTTGGAGTTCATGACCGGGAAAGTTATTGGGCAATAACTGTAGAATTATAAAAAATGAAACCAGCTTCTGCAATGGACTTATTTTACAGTGTAGCTGAGGGACAGAAGAATCTTATAACTTTATAAGGTTATAAGTTTTAAGGTGCTTTAGAACTTGGCCAAGTTGTAATGTTTCATGAAACTAAAAGAGGGTAATGAAAAAAGTTTCTTTCCCCATGGGTAACTCCACTGAAGAAAAGAAATCTCTGATTAGGCAACGAAGGTCTAATCTTATCAAGTTTGACTGAAAAAGGAATTTTGCCATCACCTTAATAGCAATAGGATTAAGCATCAAATCTATTAAAGGATTTAGGCAGTTTTGAATTGCAATTTTGGATGTATGTACTGAAAAATCTCTGCTCAGCCACGGCCTAAACTCACTTTTCAGATCTGAGTTCTCTAGGCTCCTGCAGTTCTCCTCCAGAATCAAGAAGAGGCAGAACTTACCTCCTGGGGGGCAACCCTGAGCTGATCACCTTCACCATCTGCCGTAAAGCTGGCAAGTCAGTCAGTAATACAGAAGTCCTCAACTTCAGGAAAGCTGACTTCGACAAGCTAAGGAGGCTTGTCAGTGAGGTCCTAAAGGGCCACAACCCAAAGAGGAGAGGAGTTCAAAATGAGTGGTTGCTCCTTAAGGGAGCAATCCTAGACACGCAAAATCTATCCCGTCTCGGAGGAAAGGCAGCGAAAAGGCACAGCAGCCCCCTTGGCTCTCCAGGGAACTAGTGGACCTCCTGCGTCTTAAAAGGAAGACCTACAAAGGATGGAGGACTGGAACCACCACCAAAGAGGAATACTCTGCCCTGGGCTGCACCTGCAGAGAGCAAACTAGGAAAGCCAAGGCTGGAATGGAACTCCAGCTAGCTACTAATATCAAGGACAATAAAAAATCCTTTTTTAGATATTTGGGGAGCCGGAGGAAAAACAAGGGTGACATTGGACCCCTGCTAAACCAGATGGGACAACTGACAACAGATGCTTATGAAAAAGCAAACTTAATTAAGTTGCAAACTTGCTTAATGGGTACTTTGTGTTAGTTTTTCACCAGTCCCATGAGACCCCCCTGCCCACTGTGGGTCGGAGAGGCCTGGGGGAGGGATACTCCTTACTCTCCATCGAAGCTGACCTCATGAAGGAACACCTTGACAGGCTGAATACCTTCAAGTCAGCCGGCCCTGACAGTTTACACCCAAGGGTACTCAAGGAGCTGGCAAGCATCATAGCTCAGCCCCTGGCACAGATCTTAGTGAACTCCTAGTGCTCTGGTGAAGTGCCTGAAGATTGGAAGAAGGCCAATGTGGTGCCTATCTTCAAGAAAGGGAGGAAAGTAGATCTGGCAAACTACAGGCCCATCAGCCTGACCTCTATCCTGTGGAAGGTCTTGGAAAAGATTATCAAAGAGGCCATCCTTAACAGACTAGCTGATGGCAATAACCTGAGGGATCCCCAGCACGGGTTTGTTGTGGGTAGGTCTTGCCTGACCAGTCTCATTTCCTTTTATGACCAGGTGACCTATCACCTGCACAAGGGGGAAGAGATTGATGTCATATATCTTGACTTTAGAAAAGTCTTCGATCTGGTATCCCATGATCACCTCTGGATGAAACTGGCTAACTGTGGCCTTGACCTCACCACGATCCGCTGGCTGAGGAATTGGCTCCATGGTAGGACCCAGAGGGTGGTGGTTGATGGAAGTCAATCATCATGGTGCGCTGTGACCACTGGGATCTTTCAAGGCTCTGTCCTAGGGCTTATACGTTTTAACATCTTCATCAATAATGTAGACGTTGGTGTTAGCAGTGGGCTCACCAAGTTTGCCGATGACACCAAACTCTGGGGTAAAGCATCCACACCTGAGGACAGGAGGGCAATCCAGGCAGATCTTGACAGGCTCATGAAATGGGCAGATGAGAACCTGATGGTGTTCAACACCGAAAAATGCAATGTTCTCCACCTTGAGAGAAAAAACCTGCAGCATCCTTATAGGCTTGGTAGTGCTACGCTGGTTAGCACTACAGATGAAAAGGACTTGGGGGTCATAACTGACCACAAGATGAACATCAGCCTTCAATGTGATGCTGTGGCTAGTAAAGCGAGCAAAACGCTGGCTTGCATCCATAGATGCTTCTCAAGCAAATTCCAGGATGTCATTCTCCCATTGTACTCAGCCTTGGTGAGGCCACAGCTGGAGTGCTGCATCCAGTTTTGGGCTCCACAATTCAAGAAGGATGTGGAGATGCTTGAGAGAGTCCAGAGGAGAACTAGGGATTTAAGTTGTAGCCGTGTTGGTCTAAGGACATAGACAGACAAGGTTCCTTGGGTGAATTTGATATCTTTTATTAGACCAACCCAAATGGTTGGAGAATAGTTATTAAGCAAGCTTTCGGGTTCAAAAACCCTTTGTCAGGCTAAGGAAGCTTCAGCAGTCGGTGTGTGCTCTTCCTGGATGGAATGAAAAGTAAAGAAGCCAGGGGCTGGGCTGGGCTGGGGAGTCAGTTGCCAGGCAGATTATAATGTATCAAAAATCCAGTGTCTATGTTTAGTCCATGATCTCTAGTATCCAGGAGGTTGATGAAATGGAGTTCATAGGCTTGTCTCTGGGAAGTGTT
>NW_005841915.1:1938569-1951851 GCF_000455745.1 Alligator sinensis | reverse complement strand
AAGGCAGGCATGGATGCCATCCTGGTGTGGGATGTTGGTGTATAGGCTGGTAACGTCCATGGTGGCTAGGAGTGTGTTGCTGGGAAGGTAGTCTATGTTTTTAAGTTTCCGTAGCAAGTCTGTGGTGTCTTGGACAAAACTTGCTCTGTGGGTGACAAGTGGTTTTAGGATGGATTCAACGAAACCTGATATTTCCTCAGTTAGGGTCCCATGGTTGGATATGATAAGTCTGCCAGGGTTCCCTTGTTTGTGGATTTTAGGGAGCATGTAAAAAGAGGAGAACCACGCGCATGATCAGAGGTCAGGAAAACAGACCTTATGATGAGAGGCTGAGAGCCATGGGACTCTTCAGCCTAGAAAAGCGCAGGCTCAGGGCCATCTGGTGGCTACCTATAAGTTAATCAGGAGTGTTCATCAGGATCTGGGGGAACGTCTGTTCATCAGAGCGCCCCAAGGGATGACAAGATCAAATGGTCACAAACTCAGCCGAGACCGATTCAGGCCGGACAGGAAGAACTTCTTTACTGTCTGAGCCCCCAAGGTTTGGAATAGCCTGCCACCAAAGGCGGTTCAAGCACCCACTTCGAACGCCTTCAGGACACATTTGGATGTTTATCTTGCTGGGATCCTATGATCCCTGCTGACTTCCTGACCCTGGGGCAGGGGACTAGACTCGATGATCCTTCAGGGTCCCTTCCAGCCTGGGTGTCTATGAATCTATGAATCTAACAACACCTTATGCCCCAAAGATGCAGATGTAGCTGCTTTCTTTTTAAAATGTGACTTCGGAGGATTTAGCAGACCCTTTCCTGTAACAGCCTAGTTCTTAATGTATCGTAAGCCAAGTGTTGGAGGCCAAAAGTACTAGTGTAAATACCCAGGAAGTCAAAAATTGATTCCTTCCTCAGAATGAAGGGATCGAGACCTCCTCTCTCAATTTCCAGGAGAGTAGACTGATTACTAGGCTGGGTCAAGGCACCTTCCACCTTTACTGTTCAGGGCATTTACTTGGAAATAGGGTGATGGGGGCGGGGATTAGCCTGCATTCTGGTCCCTGCTCTCAAGTATGTTTATGCATTTTGTATTGGACAGTTCTTGGAAAAAAGACAGAAATTACTTTGGTAGCAGAGACTACAACCCAGGCCTCCCTGCTTTCAGCTCAGTGCTATACCATCAGGTTATAGCATCGGGATCCCTTTTAGTCCCTTTTACAGCCATGGCTCTACTTTGAACCCTCACAACAACAAGAGATGCAAAAACAGCATGTTCCAAACCAGATAAAGAATCCAGCACCACCCACCCCACACATGTGTCCGAGCTGCAGTAGATTCTGTCAATCCCAGATAGGCCTCATCAACCATCTTTGGACACATGGATAAGATAGTCATGGAAGATAACCCTTGACTGCAAGAGACTGCTGAAGAAGACGACAGTCATGGATGCACTGTGGCTCAAAGTCAATAGAAGTGAGAGGGGTGGAGAATGTCCCCACCCTGTCTATTCTACAGCCTGATGATTCAGGTACTCTCTTGGGAGGTAAAAGATATAGTTTTATGATCAGTTTAATCTCTCAGGCTTCCCATAGATGAATATGTGAAATTTCTTACAACCATA
The DNA here is from genome assembly GCF_000455745.1 of Alligator sinensis. Lineage (NCBI taxonomy): Eukaryota > Metazoa > Chordata > Crocodylia > Alligatoridae > Alligator > Alligator sinensis. The sequence continues at coordinate 1,950,237 of NW_005841915.1, read as the reverse complement.
TACCAGAGCTAAACTTTCTCAATTTGTGCATATAGACAATCTGACTTAGATAATGCCTTAGATGAATATGCTACTGGACTCCAGTTATCCCCATATTTTTTAACCAAAGCTGCTCCAGTGCCTTGTTTAGAAGCATCTGTTGACAATTTAATGGGCCTTTTAGGGTCATAGTATTTTAGTACCAGAGCTTTCTTTGTTTTTTCCTTCAAGTTTTTAAATTCAGCTTCATGTTCATGTTCCCATATCCACTGAGCATTCTTTTGTAGGAGTGATCTAAGATGTTTCATCTGCTCTGCTAAATTATGTAGTTATTTCCCTACAAAACTGATCATTCCCGGTAATCTTTGCACTCCTTCCTTATCTGTAGGGTGGCATGTTTGTAATGGTTTTAACCCTTGTAGGATTTATTTGCACCCCTTTTCTCAGGGAGCTTTTCTCCCAGATGTTATTTCTTCTACCCTGAATTTGCATTTTGTTTGTTCAGTTTCAAACCTGCTCTACAAGCTCTTTCTAGTGCCTTTCTTAGCCTCAGATCATGTTCTTCCATAGCATTTCTCCAAATTAATGTGTCATCAGTATTAAACCATAGTTCCATCAAGACCTCCAAAAATGTGTTACTCCTTTCTGTGAAATACTTCAGATGCAAAACACAGTCCGAAAGGAAGCCTGTGAAAGCAATATCTTATGAAGGGCAGTGCTATTTTTTTCTAGCATTCTTTAGCTTCTGCCACATTGCCAAAAACCTCGTCCCTGGTGGGAATGGGAAAATGGTCCCTTTTGATGTAACTGTTCATTTGCTTAAGATCCAGATACAATCTCAAGGATCCATCTTTTTTTTTTTTTCTATTATGATCAGTGAATGAACCTAAGCAATTGGTTGCTCTACTTTTTCTATTATGTCCATGTTAACTAACTATCTAATTCCTTTTTTCAGTTTCTCCCTTAGTACAAGGGAAACATTTCCTGGAGCACATATGGTGGGAGTATTTGATTCTCTTAATTCTATCTTGTACTCAGTTGACAGTTTCCCTATGCCTTGAAACACATTGTAAAACTCTTTTTTTTATGTTCTTGTTTTCTAGTCCCTCAGTGGCATCCATTCTCTTAATCAAACCTAGAGTTTTACATGTTCACAACCCAATAATTGGTACTAGCTTTCCTGGGACTGTTGCAAACTAAATGTTTACTATATTACCCTTGTGTCTAACATGCAGTGCACAAACACCCTTTGTTGCAATCATGTTCCCATTATATGTTCTAAGTCTCACTTCCTTATTCTCATAGTACACACATTTAGTTTTCATTTTTGAATAATGTATTCTATTGACCTTTAAAAGTTGCCATTAGTCCATTGGTGCTGAGGGTGATTGTCCAATCCTCAGAAGAATGAACTACTTCTTGCATTGTGCCAATGAGGAATTCTTCCTTTTCTTTGTTGCATAAAACATGCACTTGCTGTTTCTTGTGTATTGCATCCTGTTCTTTTCTGTGAATTCTTGTAAAGTGATCAAATCTTTTGGATTTGTTACATCGCTTACCAAATGCAGGGCATTGCATGGGTTTATGGCAACCCCCATAGCATCTGCAGCTAACCATTGTTTCTTCAAGCAATTCTCTTTGGCCTCTGCTTTCTTGCTTTATAGCGAGGTCCTCTTTTCTGTATTGTTTGTCTGTTGCCTTAGGTTTTTGCAGTCTTGTAATCCTGTCTAGTTCAGGTTGTTCTGGTTTTATCTCCAGCTTCTGCAGCCTGGCATTTGTTATCTCAGCCAGTTGGCACATTTTAACTGCCTTTTCCAAATTAAGCTCAGGATCCTCTAGCAGTATTTTCCTGAGGCTCATATCTCTGTTACTTAATACTATTTGGTCTCTGATCATGGACTTTTTTAGATCTCCAAAGTTGCATGTTTGGATCAGCAGTCTGAGGTCTTTTAAAAACTCCTCTATTATTTCACATTCTTTCTGTTGTCTTGTGTGGAAATTATACTATTCAGAGGTTTAATTTTGTTTGGGTTTACAATATTCCTCAAACTTTCTTATTACTGTGCCATAGCTTTTCTGTTCTGCTGCTAACAGTTGTAGGCTATTATAAAGAGAAAGAGCTTCTGGACCTGCTATATTTAAAACAATAGCTACCTTGAATGAATCTTTCTTCTCTGTAGCTCCACTGGCCATCATCTATATGGTGAAACTCTACTTAAATTTCTTTCAGCTTTCTACTGTATCGCTGGACAGGTTAAACTCCTCAGGAATTCTGAAATGCTTCATTTTTTTTTGCCTTTCTTTACACCCCACTCCTGGTACCATGTGTTGTTTTCAAAAGATCAAGGAGTTAAGCTGATGGAACAATAAAGCTTGTTTATTCAAAGAGCCATCTTAGCCTACTGATCTGTTGTTCCCTCTGGTTGCCTCCTGTAATCCCTGGGCCAATGTAACAATTTATACATAATACTCTTAAAGGTATCCACACAGTAGGAACACTTGTCTAGTCAGCCCATGGCCACTGCGGTGTTCTCTCCACTGTTTTTAGCACTTTTCCCAGTCTTTCTAGATGTTCCCAAGTTGCTTCCTTCACATTTAGCCATTAGTTCACAGTCTGATAAATCCCATTCTGGAACCCCTCCCATTCCCCTGCTTCCTTTGTATTTAATTTCTATTTGTGGTTCCATATTTTTATCTTATAACTTCTAGTTTTGTTCCTTCATAGCCTCTAAATATTTACAGTTGTGTCACATCAATTTCTTTTTTTACCAAGTCATTTCTCTTCCCTCTGGCACTGTTTCCTCAAGACCATCCTTCCTCTTTCAAATGCATGATCTATATTCAAGTATTTGAACATGTGCTATATCATAACTAATAAACAGAAAGGATTTAGAATACATTTTCTCTGATGTGCATTTTTCTTGTGAGACAAGTGGTCATAACCAAAATCATGCAGAAGGCTATTTCCAAAGTCCTTATTTTCACCACAGAGAGAAGTACTGTAGCTTCAGGATTTCAGATGATATTTCAATAGACAATTGAGTTACTCTTTGAACCAGTCACCCTGAACCAGGAATGGTAGAGCTATGGAGGCTGAGATTTCCCACCAAGGTAATAAAGAAAAAGACCAAGAACTTATCTGATTTTTAGGAGAAAGAGGAAAGTTCCAGCAACTGAGTGTTGAGGGATAGAAGGGCTGAGTTAGGCCTTCAAAGGGTTTCTTCCAGTCAAGAACAGCCAGCTGAAAGGCCCCAAGAAAGAAAAGAAGGTACAAGGATACAATATAAGAGAGTCTTGGACATGTGTGTGGGAAAAGGGATAACTAGAAGATACAAGTAGTCCTAAAATGAAGAAGGAGGAATTGGCTTCATGTAGAGAACAAACTGTAGCCATCACACCTGAGTTCTAAGGGTGCTTGTGAGGTTAGTAGCTGGTATTTAAAATGACAATCAATTTAAGCAAACAGTCAAGCTCTCCTATGGAAACAGGTGGGAGTATTTACAAGAAAAACCTATTTCTCATGCCAGGTCTCACAGCAACTAGTCTGATATGTAAATGTCTTCTCATCAGCAGCTCAGCAAGCATACATTTTGTAGAACTATGTAGAGCTGATAAGATAGTGGGAAAGAAGCTATTTTCTGATTTAAAGATAGTTTATCTGTCTTGACAGTTTCTGTGGCTGTTTTAAAAGTTTTAACAAGTTGTTCAGCATAGCCATTAGGATTTGGCTGTGTTTAGATCAAATGTACTGAACATTTCTAAAACTGCAACAAATACTTGAATTCTTCAGATGGTGGCAAGGAACCGTTGTCAGGTATTTATTCTTATTAAATGAGCTTCTGATTAGCAAATGAGTTTACTCCGAAATAATAGGGGGAGTAGATGAAGAGAGAGCAGCAGGATTTGGACATAATTTAAAAGCTATTGCAGTATTTTTGTCTTCTGGGTTTCTTTGTGCTTCGTGCCTATTAAAGTCTGAGAAAGGCAGACACAGTGCCTGCTTCTACGTGCGGTACCGAATACACACTTGGAGCTAAATAAGCTCCAAGCTCATTATAACTCTTCAGTAATAAAGGAGTTTCATATTCTAGGGCCTCAGTATGACCCACTTAATGAAGATCAGATGGGGGCAGAAGTGGTATTTTGTCACTGTAGGAGTGGTGGTTGGGAGGCCCCATTAGTACTCTAGGGGCATGCAATCACCTTGAGTCCTGATAGAGGCAGGCTCAGGATGTAGTCAAAGGGCCCAGAGCCTAGGGAAGGACAGAGCCTGGGGCTGGAGGCTAGAAGCTTGATTCAGCACATTGGATCCTGAGCTAAGTGGCCCAGCAAGAGAAAAGGGTTGGAGGCCAAGTGGATTGAGGCCCCAGTAAGGGAGACTGATGGGACAGGCAACATCTGCTAGGCATGGGCATGGTGAAAGGGAAGGTTAGAGCCATGAAATAAGCCCTTAAGGCAAGCAAGGTCGAGAGAGCTGACCACTAGAGAGGAGAGAGCATCTTTGGCTTGCCAGTCTGAGGGTGGCCTTCCCTTCTTGAGGTTTCCATCAAGACATGACAGGCAAGAAAGCAAGGTGAGGCCCTGAGATGCAGGGCAGAGAGAGAGCCTAGCAAGGATGAGGGGGCCTATATGGGACACCATGACATCTCTCAGTCCCCCCACCCTGCTATAGCACCTCTTATAGTCACCCTGATGTTTTCCTTTCTTGACTGGCATCAACTAGCCCTCTGTCCAATTAAGAGCAGCCTCGAGACCACAATAATATATGACTATAGCAATGAGTCTCCCAAGCAGTGGTTCTCAACCTTTTTAGGTTTTTGGCATTCTTCCATAACTCATATGAATTGAGGAGTACTCTGTTACAAAAACTAATTTATTTGTTGTAGCCCTTAGCTCCTGGCACAAGGGAGGGGGACGGGGAGGGAGGGAGAGGAGTGAGTACTTAGCTCTTCACAGCACAGCACAGCGAGGCAGGGATGATCATGAACTTACCTTGTTGCACTGCAGCTGAGCACCAACAAGCTTGCATTTTGTTCCTCGCCTAGTAGGAAGGGAGGTTGGGAGGAGTAAGCCCACAGCAGCAGGCAGGGACAAGTGTGGGCACTCTATAATGGATGCTTCAGTGCCAGGGTTGCTTGCCAGCTAGCCTCACACTGGAACACCCTCATGCCCTAGCCAGCCCCTCTGCATTATGTTAAGCTGGGTCAGAGCAGCCCCAGGCTGGCAGGCTAACCCCTGGGGCCCTGTGCCAGCTGGGGCTGCTCTGACTCAGCTCAACATGCTGCAGTCCCAGGTGCACATGTAAACATGCTGCCCAGAAGCAATAAACTCTGGTTTGATGTCTGTCAGAGTTTATTGAATCACATTAATTTCACATGTAGACATGCCTGCTGACTGGGAAAGAGCTGAGGTGCTACCCCTTCCCCATGCCACAAAGCAACAGGAAGACCAAACTCTGTAGGACAGATGTTGTTAGAATAAGGGGAGGATTATAAATTAGAGATTAAAGAGTGGGCTCTCAAAGGGCCTGGGTACGCTTGGTATAAGATGTAGCTAAACTATAGAGTGCCTCTGTGCACTGGAGCTAAGCAAAGGAGCCTGTGCTTACCTCCTCACATAGGGGCCAGGCAGAGAAGAGAGCACACCTCATGGCACCCTTTAAAGACTCTTGGGGCACCCGAGGGTGCTACATCTCCCCTGTGGAGAACCACTGCCCTAATATTCTGGACTCCGATTGCCATGGCACAAAGAGCTCTAGCTGCTGTCCCTCCAAACTTAGAATATCCCCTATGGCAAGGGTCCGCATGAGCAGGCAAAAATAATATTCTGTGCCAGATTTACCCACTGAAAGAGTCCCCAAATAGCTGATCAGGCAAAACTTAGTTCTCTTTTCAAGGCCACTGCAGCACAGAATTAAGAAACAATGTCTCGAGATGGTTCTGCAGTCAGGATTTGATGCACACAAATTATCTTGGCCAATCTGTTTATGTTAAAATGTTACGTTTACATTTTCAGACAGAGAGAAAAATAGCTAATAAATTTGAATGTGTAACTGTGAGCATCACAAACCTGTGGTAGTGCCAGGGAAGGCTTTGTATGGCTAGGCTTCTAATTGCAGAGAGTTCCTTCAATATCCCTCTTTCAATCCCTCTGTCACTCATGCAGCCTAGCTAGGATTCACTCCTTTGTGGATGCTTTTCATGTAGTTCCATAAAAAACGAAAAACAAAACCTTTTTAGCAGAGTGGTTCTTATTCCTCACAAGTAGCACCTTCCCCGCCACCCCTGCACTGAAAGATTATCCCTCTGGAGAAAGCTCATCTGTTGGAGTGTACATTTGTTTGGCTACTCATCTGATGACAGCATACAAGGTCAGATGCATTTATTTGGTTGAGCAGCTTGATGCTTTTCCTTGACCCATAGCTGCAGGTCAATTTGGTAAGTTTTCACACTAATAACTCTGTCAAATTTCTTTTTGGTGCGGGGTCTTTTGGAACAGTTTGACAGTGGCCTCCTGACCTCTTTTTCACAGTCACTCTTAAGTCAGACTCCTATTTCTGTGCACATATTCATCATCTTCATCCTCTCCCGTTAACCATTAAATGAAACAACGTGCATCTGAAAGTGCTAATAGAGGCTCTCCACTAATGAAACACGGTGCTGAATAACACTGTATACCTATCAAAGAGTGCCAGGGAGCTCATCACCAACACTGGGTGTCTATGCACATGCACCAGGGATGGGGCTCTTTAACTGGAGTGGCTCCGAGAGCTGCTCTAATTAAAGCTCCCAGAATGTCTTATGTTTCGGCGTCCTCACACTTCAAAATGGCAGCAGAGGCACTTTATCTAAAGCTCATTTGAGCTTTAGATAAAGCGGTGCCACCCCATTTTAAAGTGTGGGGACACTGATACACGAGACAGGCTGGCTGGAGTGCAGGAATTACTGTGATCCAGTAGACTTGATTAATTGGGTCTGCTCCAATGGACTGTAATGACAGCTTGTCAGAGCAGCCTCTGGGCTCATGTATAGGCACTCTATATCTTAGCTACATCTTATGATAAGTGTACTCAGGCCCTTTGAGAGCCCGCTCTTTAATCTCTGTATTGTAATCTGTTGGCTCTGGATTTAGGACCCAGATGCCTTGTTCTGTGGGGGTGGGGTGGGGGGCACCCTCAGACCGACCACAATATATCTGGCCAGGATGCAGGCTTCACTCTGAGGCTCTCCCTTAGGTGTAAGATGTCATCAGTCTGGAGGTGGGATACCGAGGCACACAACACCTCCAAAGTGGGGTGGATGAGATGGGCTGGTGGTGTGCCCTCTGTCCATAATGGCCTCAGGGACCCTCCTGGGGGAAGGGGATGAGGACACCTCTTGGGGAAGAGGAGGACCTGGCTAGGATGGGGAGGGACCCGGGTTGGACCCTTTGTTACTCTCAAGTCTCTGCTTTTGTATTCTCCTTCTCTCCTGATGAGTCCTGATGACTCTCGATCCATGGCCATCACTGGTTGGTCTCTGTGTTCATCACCACACATCCACATATCTCATCACATGCACACATACTCATTTAGTCTATCCGGGCCTTCACCTAATTTGGTCTGTTCCCCCAAAACTGGGACTTGGGCCCCCTTGCTCTGAGGCCTTGTTAGCAGGTGCCACCTTATCTCATATTATGGAACAGTATGATATATGCCCTGGTTTCTCAGATTGTGTGTATATCCATTGGTCTTGTTGTGTTAGTCTGTCTGCTTCGAACGCAGTATGAAACCGTGTGTGTGTGACACCCAGGTTTTCAGAAATCAATTATCCCCTGCTGCCCATCCTGAACAATTCTAATGCATGTACCTATAAGTCAATTCCCAAAAAAGCAAACCTCTAAATACCACTTTCAAGTCATCATAATCCATCCCTTATTCTAATAACATGTGCCATACAGAGTTTGGTCTTCCCGCTGCTTTGTGGCATGGGAGGAGATAGCATCTCAATTCATTCCCAGCCAGTGGGCATGTCTTCCTGTGAAATTAATGTGACACAATACATTCTGGTGCATATCATGCCAGAGTTTATTGCTTCCAGGTGCCATGTTCACATGGGCACCCAGGACCGCAGCATGTTGAGCTGAGTCAGAGCAGCCCCAGCTGACAGGGGGGCCCAGGGACCAGCCTGCTACCCCAGGGCTGCTCTGACTTGGCTCAATGTGCTGTGGAGGGGCTGGCTGGGGTATTGAGGATGCTCTGTGTGGAGCTAGCTGCCAGGCAGCCCTTGCACTGAAACACCCTCATGCTCCAGCCAGCCCTATCAGCATCTACATGTGCATTGCTGTGCACTAAAGAACTCTGTTGTATGATACTATTTACTGCAACCTAGTAGGGTTGCACAAGTAGACAGAGACAACTGAGGAGCTAATTAGGCAGTTCTGAAATAAATGTCTTGTATGGACATGCCCAGAATACCCAGATCTCACTGTGTTTCTGGGCCTGCTCTCTGGGTATGTCTCCCTTGCTACTATTGAAAATACTCTTTTAGGCAGATCTCTTAACCATCATGCCAGCCATTTGACCAAGCTGTGCCTGTAGTCTTTTATTCCAGCTATTGCTTATTACTTAGCTACAGCAGTAGAAGTAGTTGTTTGGTCCATTAACTCCTTCATGGCTGACATAACATACAGTATACACATTTTATCACAGCACAATAAACTGGAATATGTGTTTGTAACATAATCCGTGGAATTTCCATCTGCTATTAATTTCTAGCTTCTTATCAGGGTGTCGCATTTAAATGCATTTTGCTTGAGATTCAGGTGCCAAATTCAGAGAAGGAAGAAAGGTTTGGATGAACTCTAGAAAGAGAAGCAATGGAGGTAGATAATTGAGGATGCTGGAGTGTTGCTGGGAAAATGGAGAGATAGGAGCAATGGGAAGAGGTATTGCGAGTTCTCTCTCCGCCATGTTAACTAAGGACTGACATGAACAGAACATGTTTAGGACAAGCACAGCTTGGCATATGTGAAAGCAGCTGCAGAGGTGGCAGAGCAGGGCATCTGGGTTAGTACCTGGGAATGGAAGAAGAAAGATGAGAATGCACAAGGCAGTTGCTATGTTAATTAATGCTCGTACATGTCCTATTGGAGCAGGAGCAGATATCTGATGGAGGCAGGATGGTACGACGTCTAATGAAGCCAAGGTGCTTTAGGAAGTGGTGCTGGCTCCTGCCCTGGGGGTCTTTAAGAAGCGGCTCGATGCCTACCTGGCTGGGGTCATTTGAGCCCAGTTTTCCTCCTGCCCAGGCAGGGGGTCAGACTTGAAGATCTACAAGGTCCCTTCCCACCCGACTTCTATGATTCTATGATACTGGAAGACCAAAGTCCTGGGGAATGTTGAGAAAGATGATACCAGTGGTCATTAACTAGTGTAAATGTATACAGTACACTTCTAGGCTAAGAGCAAGTAATGGAAATCCTGCTGAATACACTGTTTAAGGACAGATTGAAGGCTCTTGAACAGGTTGTCCCATTAATGCAGTATGAATAATGCTATGTGCTTGGTGCCAAAAGCTAACACTTTCATCTGTGTAATATTTTCAGCATTTTATAATGAGGATACTGCTTGTCCAAGCTAATCAATCGATACTGAGTATTTATAGGGCAACAAGCTTGTATTCTAAATACCACATACTGAATCATGAAGCTTGGTAATACATTTGCACCTGTATTGCACACTGCCCAATTAGTCGATTTGTGCACATTCATCTTTGCTGAGCATTGCCTCACCTGTATTCTTTACCTGAGGTTATTTTATAGGAGCCTTCTTACTACTTAATTGTTTGATCTTCTGCCCTATGTTTTTCTTATTGAATGTGTTTAGAAAAGAAGCCCAGTATCTCGAGCATTATTTGAGCTATCATTAATTTCATAGTCTGCTTTGTTCATTAATGGTCCTATTTTCTCCCTAGTAAAGCTAGAAAGCGTAAGTGGAAAAAAGATTTAAATGCAGATGAAAACTAACAATTGACTTAAATATAGGTCAAGCCTTCCTGGTAATTATTTGTTGTTCTTTTAAAGTAGAAGCTTAGAGAGATTAAATAAATTTACATGCTAGTGTTGAAAGCTGCAAATTAGGTATGTTAAACAGTTTGGTTTTTTTATTGAAGCATAGATTTTTAAAAGATACCTTTTTATTGTATACATCTGAGATGGAGAAATCCAGATGAGATACTGAATCTCTTCTCATGCTAGTGTAATGCTTGTGTAACCCCACTGATTTACATTGCTCTGGGAGAACTCAATCTCTAAGCTGATCTTAAACCTGTTGAAGTCAAGATCTGCATCGACTTCAGACTTCTGCAATTTGAATAAAGCCAACCAAATTATTGTTTAACTTTTTACTGCTATATGCACATTTGGTCATTTAATAATCTCTTTTTTCCTGGGTTAAATTGCATCATTTAGGGACTGCCTCCAATGTTTGGTCCATGCTCACTCATCCTACTCCAGGAGAAAGCTTAGGGAGGAACGCAATGATGATCCAGTCTATTCTGTGAACTGTGCTGCATGGACAAGAAAGGGGCCAAGTCATGGTTTCACCTCCCCCTTTTCCTGATATTGTGATTATGGGTTGGGAGTATTACTTTAACTGGCTCTTCAACAAGGCTGGGAGCCCTCAACCCATAGCAGATATTGTTAAGAACTGGTTTGTGTCTCTGTGGATGTGTCTACATGAGATATTTACTGCCAAGTTGACTGATTAACTCCTCAGTAAATGTCTTGGTGTCTACACGTGCACCCCTATTAGGCTGGAGTAAACTAATAAACTCCACAGCAGGGTAATACTTGTGTTTACCACTTACAAATACCACTTATATTTACAAGTACTACCCTGCTGTAGAGTTTTTTACTCTGCAGCAGCGCATGTGTAGATGCTGATACGGCAGGCTGGGGCACAAGGGTGCTTCAGTGCAAAGGCTGACTGTTGGCTAGCCCTGCACTGGTGCACCTTCATACCCCAGACACCCTTCTGCAGCATGCTGAGTTGGGCAGAAGCAGCCCCAAGCTGGCAGGCTGATCCCTGGGACTCCCTGCGAGCTGAAGCTGCTCTGACCCAGCTCAGAGTGCTGTGGTCCTGGGTGCAGGTTCAAACGGTGCATCTGGGAGCAATAAATTCCAAAGCAGTGACCTCCAGAATGTATTGCTGCACATTAATTTCACATGTAGACATGCCCTATATGTATAACACTGGGGAGATGGAACAGAGGGCATGTCTACACATGGATTAATGTGCCATGGCTACCGTGCATTAAGTTTAGTACCTGTAATAACATGTGCTAATTAACTGCACAGTAACCGGTGTCACCATACAGTAGTGCCAGCACACACCTTTTAAGTGAGACTGATGCACAGCAGAATTAGTAAACTGCACTTTTAGTGTTTTCTGTAGATGCGCCCCCACGCACTTATTCTAGAGTATGTCCAACTAGCTTGAGAGGAAAAGTGGAGTGGGTACACAACACAAAGCATTTACCTGAGAGGAAATGCTGTTCCCTGGTGTAAAGTTACTTCTTAGGAGGTCAAAAGTAAATAAATAAATAGGACAATGAGGAATGGACTTACCAAGGTGTACCAGAATTGGATTGGGTCTTTGTCTACATTAAAAAGTTCTTCTGGCTGATATATGACAGCTTGGGATAGGGAA
>NW_005841915.1:1910984-1938538 GCF_000455745.1 Alligator sinensis | reverse complement strand
AAAGAAATCACACCCTGTAGTCAGCAAAACTCCTGTGGTGGTTTGTCAGCACCACTGCCGTAGGTGTGACAGCATAAAAACTCCTTTGTAACCCTTATGGTGCAGACTTGGCTTTAACAGTGAAGGTGAAGTTTACAGTGTCATTTTTCCTGCCGAATTATTTATCTGATGTGATATGTATCATTATTTTACTTTCAAATTATACAGCAATTTATTCCTTTTGCCCTAATTCTAATTTAATAAGCTTAAACCAGCTCATTGATCTGTCATAACATTTCACTTATTATATAATTGCATAATGAATAGGAATATATTTTTCCAAAGATAAATCCTTCCCCCTTCCCCCACAAGATGCATACACTCTATTACTAGCTCTCTATATAATTGATTTGAAATGCAGATTTTTATAAAAAAATAGAACCAGATTCATTATCTGCAATAACCTTATCCAGATTAATACCAAATGCTTTTCAGATATTCCAGAGACAGGCAATATTTTTTTTAATCCAAAAGAGACGTTTTTCAGAAAGTTAAAATGTTTTGTTTGACCTTTTTGAAAGGAACATTTAGAATTTTTTTTCATTTCAATTGAAATTTCAAGACCAGATGAACTTAAATTCAGATTTAATTTGTTTTAAAAACAGCAAGCATAATTTCCTAGAAAAATGTAGTAAACTCGAAGCAAATTTTTAATTGTTTCTTTTCAGCCAGTGAAATAAAAATTTTAATGACTTGCATAGTTCCAACATTCACTCAAATAACAATGCTATCTATCTTGATCTTTATTGACATAACAACAACGTTTCTGGAAGTTTCAATCGCATAGAAATCTTCTATTGATAGTTATTCTTAAAATGTGTGTTTATTTACAAGTGATAAATATCTTGATTGAAAATCTGAAAAAAACAAGGCAGTATATTTAAAGGAGGAACTCTTTTGTTTTAACTGGTACTCTTAAAATGACTATGGAGGTAGTGAATCTGATTCCATTCATTCTAAGCTAACCATGTATATCTAAAATGGATTATGTATTGAGCCAACTAAAGATTGGGTAGAGATCACAGGAGAGTTTGTGGGATGTAGGGGAGATATAGAATATTAATTTTAATTACATTTGCTCAATCCCTCAGAGACATTTGTTAACTATAGTACATCTGTTAAACACTTCAGAAACTTTCTTTTATTAAGGCATGTAACTTTCTTTGTAAGCATGCTTGGAGATTTAAAAACTAGACTGCAAGTAGGAAGCAGGGCTGGGAATCATTAATGGAAGACATTTTCAGGAAATTAGACTGAAAAAAAAAAAGAGAAAAGAAATGAAAGGCCTGATTCATAATCAAAGTAATTCACTTTGTGTCCCACATGTTTTCTGGAGTCCTCCAGGCTTTTAATTGTTCTAATATTGAAGAGCAATGATTAGTAAAGTCTCTTCAGTACACAGGAATATAATATTTCTAGATCTGCAAATTGGTATTTTTTAATCCATGGTAAAAATGTAGCTCCCAATGTTTGGACATGTGAAAGGAGGGGCAAACAACAACTGCAGTAGGAAAAAGAGCACAAAGTTTTACAGTAATCAAGTGAAGCTTAATTATTGAAGAAGAATAAGGTCATCATCAGTTATTTCAGGATAGATTTTCAGGGAAGGGGAAAGAAAATGCAGATTTCTCTTTGCTTTGGAAGGTCTAAATGGCTAATGAACAAGTTTTAAACAAACATTCATGGCAACAGGTGGTTGAGTCTGATACAATAATCTTTTGGTACTGAATAAACAATGCTACAAGTTGTTAAACACACTTACACCCATATATCACAGTGATAGATGTATTAAAAACAGGTAAGTACATGCAATCATTTGTAAGCCCTTGTAAAGCATAGTTTATCAGGTTATTATGTATAATGCACATAGCTGCTATAATTGGGTGCAGACAGAAGTGCAGCTTCCTGCTGTAATAGAGAATACTTTGCAGGAAGTGTTCTGACTTACAATTTTCTCCCCGCCCCCTCAACCAAACTGTTGGTTCAAGTGAGGAGGGGAGTCTAGCTGTTGGCTGCCAGCAATGTAGTTTTGGGTTGCGTTAACAGAATGAATAAAGACGTGGGAGGAGACAGTATCACTCCACTAAGCTCTAATTAAACCTCTGATTGATTGTTGTGTGCAGTTCTGTGTTCCTCAATTTAAGAAGGATGTGGAGAAGCTAGAAAGGATCCAGAAGTCAGTGACCATTGGCAGACCCAGAGGGGGTATAGTAGCATGGCTGCACCCTACCCCTTTATGACCATGCGGTAGCTGAGGACCCAATGTCCCCAAGAAGCTAAGAATTCTGTCCCTTCCCTTCCCTTCCCCTCCATGTAAGCCAGGACAGTGTTAAGAGGACTCACCATCAGCAGGCTTATCTTCTTCTGAAAGATCTCTGGTTTGGAGGATATTCCAAATGGTAAGCCCTGTAGCTCCCAGATGGAATAACAAATGTGGTGAGAAAAGACAATTCCCAAAAGAAAGATACCTGTTGTTCTCAGATAACCTTCACCAAGGGCAATGAAATTCAGCAAGGTGCTCTTAATGTAAAGAGCTCAGCATCTTTCCTGAGATTAATCTTGGAGAGTTATTCAATATTCCCACTCTCTTGACCAAAATCAGGAACTTCTGGACTGGGTTTATCTCTAGGGCATGAGACTTAATCTTAGACAGACACTGTAATGAAGCTGGGTGTTTGCTTGCTGTACAGCTCAGCAGTGGTTAGTTGAGGTCTTTGATAATACAGATGTCTTTCCCATGTAGGTGTTATCTGCATTGCAGCTGTTCACTCTGCCTTCCAGTTGCCAGAAGGGACTTAGTTTTGGGTGCAAACAGAAGACACAACTTGAGATGAGCCAGGTCAGCCTTGTATAACTTTTCAACACGGACTATGACTAGCCTCTTTGTGGCTCTTGAATTAAAGCGTAGTATTCAGCTCCAAGAAGTAGAACAAATCCCAGGAAGGCATTTTCACTCTCGTCTGTAGTGCTCAGCTTATGCAAACACGACTTGCTTCCTGAGTGGGAGATGTGTGCATAGTGCTCATATTTATATCATCTGCCTATAATAATGTGCACCTCCCAGGGGCAGCTGGGTGCCCCCGAGTGGCTGGGCTGCACCTTGCTACCTACTCAGGCCTCCTAAACTGACTCCTTTCTCTCCCTTCTGCCATAACTGAAGTGTTGTTACAGGAGGCTGCCTTTTGGTAACCAAAACCTAGGCTATAGGTGCTTTGCTTCTCTCTTCTCTTCTTTCAGCTATAAGCCTGACTGGGCAGTGCCAGGATATGCTTCTCTCCTTCTTACCCCTTCTTCATCTGTGGGCATGGTTCAGCATTTGCTGGGCTCTGGCCCACCTTCATTTGGTCAGGTCCCTGGACAATCTGGGCTCTGAGGCTTTTCTTTCCCAGGCCTTCTGCCTGAAGAGGAGCTTTTGCCCACCACCTGCTCTGAGGCTAATCAAAAGTGGAAAAGCAGACACATATAAGTCACAAGGAAAGATCACAGGGCAATGGGTACTCTGCTCTGCAGCCTCTGTACCTCCCCTCCCAGCCACCCCAGTCTACCAGGTCTTACTAAAACAAGCGCCGGGGTGGGGCGGAGATCATCAAGCAGACCCACACTGGGCTCTCATAGACAGCCGTGGATCCTTGGGATACCTGCTCCCCGGGAGTAACACAGACAAAGCTTATTTCTTGAACCCCAACAATGCAAAGTTGTGGTGCATTCAGACCTTGAGACTACTGGCTCCTGACAAATTCAGAAGCCACATTGATTGTGTCATTGCCTAACACCAAGGACTGCCCATACAAGTCCACAACAAATTTCCTAAACAACCATAGCACCAAGTATAAGCATAAAGCAGTATGCATCCCTTCCCAGGCACAAAAAAAGTCCTTAGTACTTCCCATGTACTTGCTCTCTGTCTCTGCCAGACAGGGTTCCTCCTGCTCAGCAGCCACTCTTCTGGCTGGGTTTGTGTTCCCCCTTGCCTCCCCTCTGCTCTGAGTACAGTTTATCTCCCCATCAGCCATTCTTGCCTGGCCAAATGACCTGGTTTCCTGGTCCCTTGGCCCAGGTGTGGCTAATCTTTCTCCTCTCTTGTAGTTGGGCTCTACAGCTGGTTGACTTGCAGGCTCGGTCCACAATTCAGGGTCTGGCATCTCCCCTCTGGGGGTCCTTGTTCCCCACTATGGCTACCTATTTGCCCCTCGTATCCAGCTCAGTGCCTCTCTTGGTAGCCAAGCTCTCCTCCACCCTGGCTGTGTTAGCATAGTACCACAGGCAATCTCTCCTCCTCTCCAGGCTATAAAAGGGGCCACACTGATTTTTCTTCACTGGCCCCCTCTTTCCTGTAACGGTATTGGTGTCCTCTGTTACATGTGGCATTCCTTCCTGGGCATTTATTGCATGGATGACTAGAGTCATGTCCACACCAGACATGAAGTGGCTTTGCCTGCTGTATGCTTACAGTTGGTGCCATGGTTGTATAGGAGATCTGCTGTAGATTCATACTGGCAGTTCTTGGTGTTAGGCAATGACACAATCAGTGTGGATTCTGGGTTTGTCAGGACCCCACCGTCTCTTAAGGTCTGAACACTTTACAATATCGCACTGTTGGAAATCAAGATCTGAGCTTTGCAGCTTAGCTGCATCTTAGGAAGTTAATGCTCCTGAGTGCTACAGCAATAAGTACAGGCCAGAAATAGACTTGATAAATGGATTTCCATTAAAAATGTACCTATAACTATTTATGTGTAGAGACAAACAGAACATCAAGAACATATTGAGATGCATCTTTGTTGTTCTCCCTTTTTCAAGAACATTAAACTAAAGTTTGTTATTAGTCATCCAATTAACTGTAAATTCATAGTACCTTCCCAGGTTTCAAAGGAGCTATTTTGTATTTTTACTTGTGTAATCAAGAGCATACTGTGGTCAGAAGTCTCTGGCCAAGAGATAACAACCAATATTTACATCTAGGCAAAGATTGCAAAGTATTTTATAAACAGTAACCATTTTACTAACCACTGCAATGAAGCCGCCTCTGTTTCAGAATGAATCTGCCTAAAAGCACAAAACAACCCCAGGTTACAGTTTTATACAAGAAATAAAAGATCTGCAGTCAAATGAACCCGAAATTGGATTAGAAGAATTGCTTACCGCAGAATGTGGTTGTTTCATCTACAGACAGAACTGAGAGAAGTAGGGTGAGATCTTTCATGACCGTAATCTGCTTAGCTGGGTCTCTTATCCCAAAGAAAGCAGCCACTATAACACATGACTCTCTACTTTTGATTCAAAAGGACACTGGTTTATTGTGGAATGATTTACATTCAGAGGCATCCATATAATTTTTCTATAGCACCTGGGTTTGCCTTGAACGAAAAATGAGTACGTTTGAGTTTTCCTAATGTGGGATGGCAGAAGGCATACGCCTAGCCCAGTCGGCATGAAATGTATGTTAATGAGGCACCCAAGTTGCTTATTCACTGGATAAGGAGTTTCTTTTATTTCTAGCTTTTACATGACAAGCTTCTAATCAGTTGGGTAACTATCAAAAAGGAAATTAGGATAAATGAGTAATAAAATCATTTCATTTAGAACAATGGATTTGAAATGCATTTGCACAACCTTATCAACTGAGGTAGGAAGTCACTGAGCTCACCCTACCATGGCTGCTAACTCATTGCCATTGAATCTCAAGAGCTTTCAGTTCCATCTCATTAGTAATGAGTTTAGCTATAAGTGGATACTGGACTTTATCTACACTATGTTTTAATCTCCCACCTCCTAAATTTATGTTGCTGCATTACATTTGTAAATCCTTGCTTGTCACAACATGAATGATTTATGTTCTTTCTTTCAAGGATTTCCCTGTGTACTGCCACTGTCTTTTTATACTTTTCAGAACAGGCGTAGAAATAATGGAACTTTGGGGCTTTAAATCAGACTAAAATATTGTTTTGTGATAAGCATCCATTTATTCTTTTTTATGCCTCTCAATAAGTTTTCCATAATTGGAAATGTTGAGGTAATGCTGTGTTAAGTTCCAAAGAGAGGAAATATTTCCTTAGCATAAAACACTGCTCTTTTGTCCGTGTGAATGATTGGGAGCGGGTCAAAGAGCCTCGGAACATTAATTTCAATTCTGAATAGACTGAATGTACGTGTTAATTTTTTAATATAATAGGCAAAGAGTGGGAGGCGGCATATTTGCTTGAAAGGGTGATAGACTGTACCACTATGTTGCAAGCTATCAGCAAGGACTCAGAACAGAGTTAGATTCACCTGTTCTGCAGAGGATGCTCAGATTTTTAAAAGAGGGGCAGTAAATTTAATCTGAAACAAAGAGAAGCACTAATTATATTTGGTCCTATCTGCAAAGATCAAGGTTTTCTTAGCTCTGCACAGCCACAGCATAAGACTGCTGTCAGCTATGGCAACCGCCCCTCACCCCAGCTCCTCTCCTGCCTCCTGCCTTGACAGTGACTGATGGAGACTGGATTAAACCAGGACCTGCATAATGAGTACTTGCCCTGAGCTACTTTCAAATCTCAGTTAATACTCTAACAGTTATGCAACATGCAGCCCACACCCCTCCGCTGCTAGCTGAATCTGCATCTTCCTGCCCTTGCTATATCAGGTCAGCTTATGAACTGAGTTCCTTCTGGGGGCCCTTTAAGGACACTGGTTAGAAGAGCTGAAGAATCATCATCTTCATCCACGCTCAGGGGCTCAGGCCAGAGCAGAAGAAACAGGTCTTCAGACTCCAGGAGGAACAGCAGTGGGAAGCAGCAGGTTCTTCACTTCCCACTCCTCTGCAGGTCAGACAACAAAACAGCCCTAGGGGTCCTGAGTGATAGCAGAAAACCAGAAGGGGGAAGCTTACACTTTCTAAGCTTCCATGCATTTATTATTCTTTTATTCCTAGGTATATATATATATATATGGAGAACACAGATTGGATTGGATTGCTATTCCTTCACTCCTCACTTGGCTTCTTAGACTCCTATTCCGTAATAGATTATTTGCAGGTGTCTCAGGGTGATGTTACATGTTGCACTTGAATCATACTAAGGGCATTTAGAACTCAAGTGTCTGCATGGTAAAGCTTGTTAATTTGTGCTAAGTACCCTCTAAGACTCTCAAAGTTATGCCATTTCTGGGCCGTGCTACCTAGCTCAAATTAGGGTAACTTTATACGTTTCAGGGTAAATTTGCAAGCAATTTGCAGTCCTACAGCATCCTTCCCCCTCCCTGTCCCGGCAAGGATAGAGCCCAGGTGTTTTGGCTCCTAGCCATACGCCTGCTCATCAGCGCTCTACTGGTAAGTCAGAGATGTGCAGGCAAGAAATGGTATTAACCTTAATATGTGACTGCTCACAGCATGGTCTAATGTTAACACCACTCAGCAGTCCATAGATTTAGTATGGTCTAAGTAAGGGGTAGGCACCCCCCAGCATGCATGCCAGAGCCTGGCATTCAAAGGCACTTTGCTTGGCATGTGTGCCTTGCGGGGGCTGTGTTGCCACAACAAGCATCAGGCCCCTTGTAGCTCCCCTGCCATCTGCCCCGGCACACCAACGTCTTACCTGTCTAGGATATGGGTGTTTTTGGCACTCTGCCCAAAAACGTTGCTGACCCCTGGTCTAAGTGTAACATGTAATTTCACCCTCCTTTGACTGTCAATAGTTTGGCATTGGTCACTTGGATTCAGAACTGCATCCCTAATTAAGAGAGCATTGAGTATGCTTTAAATACCCATACTTCAAATGATCAGCTGAAAATAAGCATGGGTTTAGGTGTGCTGGTTAATTGGTCTAATGGCTCTTTGTTTATATGCAGCGCCTAGCACAACAGAGACTGCTTCTATCTTGAAGCCTCTGAACTCACCATAAAAAGGATGAGAATGAATAATAGGTCACAAAATCCCTTCTGTGAGCAACCCCATGTCAACCAGTATTACTTAAATGCAAAATGCAGTAAGATGGGGTTAGAAAGCCCATTCCATATTTTGTAGGATTGGGTAAAAGATTATTTAAGGGAAAAATGTGGCTAAACTTTTATGCCTTTGTGCTAGGAAAAAAAAGGTTGTGTTGATACAAGCAACCATCACTTCTCCACAAGAGTCATTACCATCTCTCTTGAAATAACAGAGGTAGGTGCATTTAAACACGCATGTTGTTTAGCAATGAGCATAATGGCTCCTATGGAACTATTACCATTTATTATGCAAAACCTATATTTATTTATACAATTTTTAAAGGAAATGATTTACCAAAAAAATGACATTAACAGGACCCCAAAGAGTTCATTATATAAATCTTAAGTCAGGCATTTGGGTTATTAATCCAAGAGACTGTAATGGCACTAAATGAGTCATTACACAGAAACTTGGCATGCATCTATTAATAATTTACAAAACGACTCTATTATTTGTTAGCTATTTTTTTTAAGTATCCAAAATTGTGCCCACTACCTTGCAGTGGAAGTTACACCTGCCCCAAAAGAGTCTGTATCTCTTACTACGCCTGATTCAACAAAGCAAAAGAGTGAAGGAAAAGCACCAGTAAGTCACAGTGATAAGACAATAGTATGATAATCAAGTATGTGATTGCCATAGTTTAATATGAATAAACATAATTTTTATTTTGTAAATAGATATGTTTGACTTACTGCTTCTGGATGAGGCAGAAGTTGATGAGGGACCTGCTGTAATGATGATACAGTGGCTGATCCTGCCTCAGATGGTCAGCTACAGGAGTGCGGGTGTGCAGTTTTGGAAGACTGAACATCTTCTTGAAAAAGGAGAAGCTCTGTGGTCCAGAAATCTGATTTTCTGTTATCAATACTGCAACCCAGTCATGAAAAATACAGACTGAGCACTGGTCCAAGGGACAGACAAGCCATGGTTTTCAAGTGAAAGAATAGAAAACTAAGAAAAGGTTCAGAGAAAAAAAAGGATTATTTTTAACCAGTCACCATATTCAGGGTACACACACTGGGTAGATGCAGGGCTGTACTTACTGGACTAAGCTGAAATGGCTGCCAACCCTTGAGAAATGTTGCAGTTCTACACAGAAAAGTGGATGAAAGATGAGCTATCAGAATAGCCTCTATGGAAACTAAATTGGGCAATTTGGGAGCACTGAGTAAGCAAATGAAGTAGAAGGGAGGATAACCCATCTGTGGGCCAAGAGGAGGCCACACAAATGGCTACCAGCACCCTGCAAATTCTTACATTTGCCTGTCTAGGAAGTATCCAGGGCAGAGGCTGAGACCTTGCAGCGTGTGCTAGTTGGGGCAATCTGCAGTAGGCTCTCCCTAGTAAAAGGTTGCCTGTTTCATTACCTTCGGTAAATTGTACTGTAGTTTCTGGACTCTGCTCTCAAACTTGTTCATCAAGTTACCAAACAGCACAGAGGCCAGAAATGAAAACTCTCAGCTGCATTTCTAGGCCACCATTCACTTTTCCAGAGCCAGGAAGAAGTTCTGTACATTCATGCTAGAAGCAAACTACATTGGTGCTGGACTGTTTCACAGACTGGGAAGACCCAGATTCAATGACCATAATTTGCCCTCAATGTGATCTTCCAGCTCTTTGAGCTGTAACAGGGCGAGATGGTACAGAATACTGTGTAGGGACCAGAGAACAGATCTTGGGGCTCTTAGGTCACATCTACAGCTAAACCCCCTGTTCTCAGCAGCAGTATCCTCAAGTGTGCCAGGCTTCTCTGTATGAGCTGCCTTCTAAACCTGAAGAAGTATAGTCATGTCTGTTGGGTGCTTTGGGTGGGCTAACTGTCCCTATCACTTAATCCTGTTAATTAGCCTTGCCAGAACTAATCCCAGCATATGGTTTTGGGCTATAAATGTTGAGCAGACAGTGACACTTCCTGCAGCTCAGTGTAAAACACGAAAGTCCTGGGGGTAGAGGGGTGCGGGTTAGTCTGAGGCATGCTTCTCTTTGATAGTTCTTAGAGGTGTAAATGGCCAGTCCTGTGACTCTGGGGGGAAAAGTGGCACCAAGGGCATGGGCAGCAACCAAGGGTTTGTTAGGGAAGGAGATGCTCCCTCCTTTATTTGCCATGAACATGTGTACTGAACAGCCATTTGAAAGCCAATTTCTGTGGCAAAAAAGAGGGGGCAAGAGGCATCTCTGACACCTCCTCTCCTGCAGCAACCCATTGCTGATGGCCACTGCCCCTGCATTGTGTACTTCTACCACCCATGTGCTGCCATCCCTGTCAACTGCTGCTTTGACCTCTGCCAGAGATGGAGCTGTGGCTGCTGCCCAGCATGTGCAGGGTATGGGAAGGGACAAGTAAGGGAAGGTGAGATGCCCCTCTGCTCCAGTGCCAGTTCAGCACCCCTGTCCCCTCCCTAGGCAGTGCTCAGGGCTCGTGCCCACTCACTTACCCACTGTCATGCTGCTGCCCTTAAGAGTGTCCTGGGGGTTCTTGGGTATCAAACTCCTCCCATACATTATACAGGGCACCCAGGCGCAGCACTTGGGCCTCTGGATTCTGCTCATGGCAATATGCCTAAAATCTGTGTACCACAGTGTTGAGCACCAATTGACCACCGATCTTTGTGTTGTTTCTAGATTAGGACTTGGATCGTGATCTCTATGAAGCAGGGACCTTTGTTTTCTTTTCATACAGTGCCTAGCATGACAGCATCTGCCATCACTGGGCAGCACCATTATAATGAACAATAATAATGGAATGAAGAAACATAATTGAGTGTCTGCTTACAGTCTGCCCTCTTTATCATTGTGTAAACCCCCACAGAGGGGAGCAGTTTGTCAGTTTGTGACTGCTTTTTGATGTGAAATGTTTTTATATGCCTGTTTACACAGGCATGTCTGGTCTGAGTCTTATTTCACTTACACCATTGTAAGGCTGGTGTAATTCCATCAAAGTCAATGATATTATGCCATAATATTTCTGGAGTAACTGATAGCAGCATCAACACCTTTTGTCCTTTTACTGTTGCATTTTAGGAATGTTTTATGTGAAGCTAACTATCTTGAAGGCACAGTATGTAAGTGGGAACATTCTGAAAAGTAAAAAAAAACAACCCTTTTCCTGTTGACCCCAGTGCTTTTTTATGACATGACAGCAACTGTCCTGAGCAATGGCTTGGAAACAAACCCCTTCACTATTAGAACTGAAGTCAAGCAAAGATGCATGATTGCACCAACGCACTTTTTCATCTATATCACAGCTATGCCACATTTCATTACTGATAGACTTCCATCTGGAGTTAGCATCCAGTATCATCATCACATGGACAGGAATCTCTAACATCAATTGATTATGTTCCAAATCCAATATAAGCAACACCTCCATTACTGATCTTTAATACACTTATGATTGTGTTATGTATGACCAACTGAACAGCTCGAGGTCACACTTGATTGCTTCTGTGAAGCATATGAAATGCTTGAACTCACTGTCACCTTCATGAAAATCAAGGTCCTTTACCAACCCAGGCCAAACTAACTAGCTGCTTCTCTATACGTTACAATTAGAGGGCAATCACTGGAGAATGTTGAGCATTTCCCCTGCCTGGGTAACATTCAACACCAGATAAAATCTTCCAGTGCTGCCTTTGGATGTTTCGGAAATCATGACTTCAATGATCATGACGTCAAGGTTCAAATCACTCAAGTGTGTTGGCCAGAAAACAAAGACCAAGGAAGCTGTAGGTTCACTGTTATATAGCCAAGGGGAACTCTTAACAGAAGATGCAGAGAAAGTGGAGTTACTCAACAGCTACTTTGCCTCAGTCTTCACAAAAAAAATGATCTGGAACCAGACACCGAATAAAGAATATTTGGATAATGAAGGGGACAAGTTGAGGAAAGGTATAACAAAACAGACAGCAGAGAGCTTTTGATGGGTTTGAATGAATTCAGGTCAGTGTGGCCTGATGAACTTTATCCCAGGAACTGACAGAGGAGATCTTGGAACCCTTGGCAATAGTATTTATGAAGTCATGAGAGATGGGAGAGGTCCCAGAGGACCAGAGGAGGGTCAATGTAATGCCTCTCTTAAAAAAAGCTAAAAAGAGAATTACAGACTGGTTAGCCTCACCTCAATACCTGGGAAGTTACTGGAGGATATTCTAAGGAAGTCCATTTGCAAGCATGTGGAGGAAGAAAGGCTGATCACAAGCAGTCCGCATGGATTTAATATGAATGAATCATGTCAAACAACTTTGACCAAGTAATGACTTGGGTGGAGAAAAGGAGTGCGGTAGATACAGTGTATCTGGATTTCAGCAAGGCTTTTGTCAAGGTCCTACATGACTATCTAATAAACAGATTGGAGAAATGTAGGCTAGACAAAACTCTATTAGGTCCATAGGGGAATTAACGGGTCCGCGTCAGATTGGCAGAAGGTTTTGAGCGGAACCCCACAAAGGTCTGTCCTGGGTCTAGTTTTTTAAAGTTATTCAGTGCTTTATGCTGGCATAGAAAGCTTTTTAAGATGTTTACAGATGACACAAAGCTGGGAAGGATTACAAACACTTTGGAGGATGGGATTGCCATTCAGAAGGATCTTGACAGATTGGAAAGCTGGTCTGGAGCCAACAGGATGAAGTTTAATACTTAAAATGCAAAGTGCTAAATCTTGTGAGCAATAATCATAAATACAGATACAAAATGGGTGACATCTGGCTGGATGGCAGCACTATGGAGAGGGATCTGGGAGTCTTGGTAGAGTTACAGACTAAGCATGAGTTTGCAATGTGATGCTGCTACACAAAAGGTGAATGCTGTTTTGGGATGCATCTATAGAAGGATTAGGTGCAAGACATGGGAAGTGATAATGCCTCTGTTTTGAATTGATTAGGTCTCATCTAAAGTATTACATGCAGTTTGGGGCTCCACATTTTGAAAATGACTTGGAGACATTAAAGAGTGTCCAGAAGTGGGTGACAAAGATGATAAAGGGTTTGAAAGGCAAGTCATACAAGGAGAGCTTAAAGAAAATAGGCATGTTCAGCATGCAGAAAAGGCACTTAAGGGGTGACATGATAGTAATCTTCAAATACCTGAAGGGCTGCTATAAAGAAGAGGAAAAGTAACTTTTCTTTTTTGCTGCAGAGAGTAGGATTTGGACCAAGACCATGACTTGAAGTTACAGCAAAATAGATTTAGAAAGGATATCAGGAAAAATGTCTTCACTGTTAAAACTGTGTAGTAATGGAATAGGCTGCCTATGGACTTTGTTGAATCTCCATTACTGGAGGTGTTCAACCAGAGGTTGGACAAACATTGGTCAGGAATGATCTAGGTGGAGCTATGTCTACATTCTGTTATGGGGTTATATTCTGTTATTTCCTATGCTTCTGGGCTTTCCTATTTGTTGCATGGGTCCAGAAGTGACTCCACTCCTACCGGTACATGTGTCAGGGATTTTTTTAAGCCTTCCTCAGAGGCACTCTGTTGGCTACAGCCAAAGCCGGGGGGGGGCGGTTGGCTGCAGTGTGAGAATGCTCCTGCTGGGACTTAAACCTGACAGTTCCTGGCTAGAAAGTTTTGCCCCTCCACTCAGGGTCAGACTAATTGCCATATTTCAGGTCAGGAAAGACTATTACCCCATGGTCAAATTGGTATGGACTGCAGGGGGGTTTGCCTTCCTCTCTAGTGGGGGGCATGGCCCTCTTCCTGGAATCTCTCAAGTGTATTTAACAACCTTCGCAGCAGCAGAGCCTTGGCCATCATGGTCCCCCTGCTTCACCTGTGGCAGATTAGGAGTAGGGTGTTATGTCTT
The DNA here is from genome assembly GCF_000455745.1 of Alligator sinensis. NCBI lineage: Eukaryota > Metazoa > Chordata > Crocodylia > Alligatoridae > Alligator > Alligator sinensis. Next base: position 1,924,730 of record NW_005841915.1, on the reverse strand, counting down.
GTGTTGTGTTAGTTTTGCCAAGAGGCTAGACAATAGATTCATATAGGATGGCTTGGACAGGAATGATCCTGCCTCAGGCAGGGAGGTGGACTAGATGATCTCTTGAGGTTCCTTCCAACTCTACCTCTCTGTGATTCTATCCTTTCCTTTCCTTTTTTTGTGCATCTTTAGGACAAGATATTTAGCAGAATTTGCGGAGTCATTGGAATCCAACAGACCCACACCATGAGCACATCTGCTATGGCCTCAAACTTGCAACCTCTGGGCAATTAACCATGCACCTTAGTGCCCATGCCACCCCAGCCTCCTATGGGGCTATGATCCCTCTCAAAACTATAAGCCATGTCTGCAGTCAAACATGCAGATTTCTGATCAGCCTCCTCATTCATAAACAGACTTCCCTATTTACTGAAAGACTGTCATCCTCACATTGTGGCTGCCATCACTGATAATACCAAGTCAACTGCAGATTTTATTTAAGTTTGACACTGTTCTTCCTGGTCACAGGTATATCGGCTCCTTGCTTGGTGACTTATTTGCTAATATTCTTTTTCTCTTTCTGTTGTAACTGTTGAGTCAGTTTTATAAAACTTAATAAAAATAAATGGTTGGCAAATTCCTGCCTGGAGATTTTATGGCTGAGTTATAAACTTCTCAAAATAGAGGTGTAACAGGCAGACTCACATAAAACTAGTCAGGCTGGTTTCAGTATAAAACCAAAATCAAAAGGAGAGCCCTTGAGCATTAACAAGACTTATTAATACAGGAGAGAGAGAGATGATAGAACCTCTATCTTGTGCATATTGGCAAAATGGAAAGGGTCTGAACCCATGTAGAGATGAGAAAGAATCAAAGATAGTCTCGTAGATGTTGTTCTTACAAACGGCAGGGAAAGAAGAAGGGGCAGTGAAGGTCTCACAAATCACAAGAGTTTGATTTCCCTTGACATTGCCCTATTTTGGCAGCCTCTGCTCTCCTCCCACTATGGAAAATTTCAGCTGTAACCATTTGTCACATAAAGAAGTTTGATTAAATAATAAATAACAAGGCTGGTGCTCCCAGTGTCACACCCTGAGATTGTTTTGTGTCTGGGCTGTTTTTCCTTCAAAGGCAGTGCGCCCTGACAGGGTCAGGCACAATAGCTGCAGTAAGAAACTGTTGTTTGTAGAAGTCATTTATTTTCAGTTTCAATCACTCAGACTTTCTTTTGGAGGGAATATAACCAGTGAGTTTATCATCTTTGTGTCACTCTTGCAAGTGTGGGGGTAGGGGTCCTCCTGCCCGTTAATCCCTGCTATTACCCAACAGAAGTATATTATAGAGGGTGCAAACCTAGTAGTTAGAGCAGAGGTCTAAGCTAGGCTTTTTAGGTTCTGCTCCATCTCTGCCTCAATATATAGCTTGAAGTTATTCTCAGTGCAAGCTTGCTCTCAGTGGAATAGTCCATTGGTTTAAATTGTATAGATGACAGTCCTTAATCTCCTTCAGATGGCTCAGTTTATGTATCAATAAAATGGATCTTCTATCTAGTAATAACCTGCTTCACAGGGTAGTACTTCATTGCAAGACTCAAATGAAAGACATTAAGCTTAAAGAAGTAGTGTTTTATGCATTAAGTATAGGGGCTATAATTCAAGCTAGCTATGTTTCATTATCATGTTCTGTATAATTTGCATTCTAAAATGAGCCAAATTCAGCCCTTGGGTGCACCCAGGCTAACCCTTTCTAGTCAATAAATGATTGGTAGAGCTGATGAGATGGCGTTTTAACTGCTTTGTTTTTAACTGCTTTATTTTAAGCATTTAATTTTGTTTTTATTAGAGATGCAATTTGAGGCAGTGATGGATGGTAACACACAGGAAAAGCTCCTGCCCTGGCCATGATTGTTTAGGGTCCTGATTGAAAACCCGTTCATGTCAGCAGTGCCCCAACCCCCAAAAAGAGAAAAGCAGGATTTTATTGGACCAACTATATAGTTGGGAGAGCTATTAGACAAGCTTTGGGGCCCAGAATGCCCTTCCTGACTGCCCCAAAACTGGTTTAACATCTCTCCCAATAATATAATTGTTCCGATAAAAGATACTGAAAAGAAATTGTGCTTTTCACATATTCTCTGGCACATCACAGCTACCACAACGCTACAAGTCATATCCACAAAGGCACCACAGGCGTGTTGCAGCTCAACCTATTAGGTGCCTGGCTGCTGGAGCAGGATCCACAGCACTGAGTGAAGCGGTTCTGTATATAATGCATGGCCATAGTCAGGTGCGGCTTGTTTTTATTTCTTTTTATTTTTTGTTGTACTTAAGGGTCTCCATACTTTGTATAGGGAGCCTGGGTCAGAGCTATGAGTCACAGTGAAGATGCTAGGAGCATGCAAAACATGCATGGCAATACTCAGCCTCATGGCACCTATGTCTCTGAGGATCTCAGCTGGAAGCACTTGTACACCTGCCCAGGATCTGAACTGTAAGCATCTGGGAAGCCATGATGTTGCCATCTGAGGCACTTACAGACTTATCTCCAAGGTTAGGCAGGCAGCGTGAAGGTTGCAGCGTTCAGTTAGGCACCCGGATTCCATTTATGGTCCGTTTTAGGTTCCTAAACTCTTTTGTGGCTGTCGACTTGAGAGTCTTCCCATTGCCTTTGGTGAGCTCTGAATCAGACCTTTTATCTGATGTTGCCTATTGCCTATTAACCCAGGTCCCCAGAGCTGTTTGTCCTTTAATAGGACTTTCTGTTGTAGCATGCATTTGTGTAGACTGGCCCTTTAAATCGGCCAGAGAGAAGCTGCTGCAGCCCGAAAGCAATCCCTTTGAACTTGGTTCCTGGAGCTGTGGGGCTGTGCTTCCTCTGGCGACTTCTCTTATTCCTGGGATAAGATCCTTTATTGCTGAGCAAATTGGGCACTGAAGAGGCAGCTGCACCGCAGGTTTTCATTCCACGTACAACCCAAGACTTTGTAACAGCCTCGTGCTCAGCTCAGTCCTCCTGAGTGCCACGCAATTTAACTCCATTCATTTCAGCGGACCAGCTCCTGAGTTAAACTGGGGGGAAATCTGAATCAGGCCCAAGGCTTTAGTAAGGTTACAGAAACTATGGTGGTGGCCACAGCATGCACACCTATACAGAAAGAAGTAGAATAGGGTACTTTCCAGAGAATGTCTTTTTTGCTTTCTAAGCGGAGGAAGGTTTGCTGGGGATGTCTTTGCTGTACTTGCTGAGATGACAGCACCATAGACATACCCATGCTAACAGAAACTTACCTGGTTGAGAACCTGGAGTGATCTAGCCCGAGCAGTACAGCAAGGGGGGGAGTCCCCCCTTGAATATTTGATCTTTTCCCCCAGGAAGGTGTTGCAGACTGTGCAAAGCTCCAGACTGTCGCAGTTCTTGCTACTGGTATCCGAGATACCAGGTTAAAGATAACTCAAGTATGACTTGGGTGCAGACACATTCTGTATATCTCCAGAGTTCATGAGCTGGTGCACATGGAAGGGAACTGAGGTCTATTAAATGCATTAGCTGATGGAACGACTGTTTTAGCTCTAGTGGAAGTGGCTAAGATGACTGACCCTGAAGATTTCAGGTTCAAATCCTTTTGAAATGTGGGCAAACAATCTTTATATAAACTATATTCATTTTGATTCGCGAGACTAGGCTTTCTGTCACTTCATCCATGCTTTCAGAGATTCTCCACTGACATCCAGAATCACGTATCTCTGCAGGTATCAATTATCTCAATCCAACCCCTAGATGACAAGTGCCCCCACAGAAAGCCAGCGCAGGCAAAGTTATTGTTCTGAGAGGCTTCCAGGCTGAACAGTGGGTATACATCCTAGGGTAGATGCCTCCGGATCAGGCCTGTCACTCAAGTATTAGCGTTTCAGTGTGCGGGGGTTTTCATGCCTGCTGATTGCTCAGGTCTTGCTTTGTGGATAACTGAGGAGTTCAATCTCCAAGGCTGTCAGGTTGGCACCTTTCACCAGCACTAAAAATTAATGCACTTTTCTTCTATAAAGTCTTTATTGCTCAGCTCTCAACAGAAAAAAGGTTGCTTTTTATTCCCCTGATGTGCCACCTTTTCAGTGTCAATTAAATAACATCTAACATCCAGGCAGCAGTATATTGTCTGCAGTAAAAACAGCAGCAACAGGAAAATAAATACAGAATTGCTAGTGGAATAATGTATTAGTAAGAAATGAACTGCATTTGAGCACTGTCATTTGGGATTCATATGGCTATGGTGGGTGCTGAGAATTGTTGCTGACAACTCCCCCTCCTTAGCTATGTTTTTCAAAACACCACCAAGCCTTTAATGAAAGATAACGTGGTCTAGTGTAGGGGTGGGCAATTATTTCCAGTGGAGGGTTGCTTAATGAGATTTGGTGAGCTGTTGAGGGCCACATGGGTAGCCCCGGCCCTTGATGATTTCCCCTCCCCCTGGTCACCATCGTGGGACCAGAAATCCCACCCTCTAACCCCTGACCTTTGTCATCAGAAGTCCCTCCTCATGCCCCCTGGAAATACTTTTTTGGGAGGGGGTTGCCATCTTAGAACCAGAAAAAAACAAATCATACACTAAAAGTCAAACACCTACTATAACATATTTTAATTTTATTACAAAAAATATTTTTATGATTTGTGTTTGTGCACTGTATATAGAGGTGATTGCGTACTAATGAAAAAAATAAATTCTTAGTCTTTTATATTGTGTAGGGGGGTGTGGTTGGGTGTGTGTGTGTGGGGGGGGGGAGGTGGGTCCTTAGGCCATGAGGCACAGGCACAACCTATCAGGTAGTGAGGGGTTGTGACCCCTCTAAGAACCTGCCCCATCACCCTCGACCAATCCGTGGAGGTATTAGCAGCATCGGACCTACCTGAGAACAGCACTGAACCAGTCGAGTTGAGGGCTGCACACAAAATCGTTCAGAAGAAATAATTTTAACAAGGTATAGATAAAAAACAAAGCGTATACTAAAAATCCAACATCTACTGTAAAAGACTTACATTGTATTTCAAAAAGTACTTTTGTCCTGATTTATGTGTTTTTGAGTAGAGGCAATTACCTAATAGCTCAAAATGAAATCTTACTCTTGTAAATTGTGTGCTGCCCAAAGTGTGCACGTAGTGTACTTCCCTCTCAACCCGCTTCTAGTCAGCCACCCAGTTCCTCTCCTGACTTGTTCCTGCCAGTGGTCTCACCTGCCACAACCTGTTGGACTAAGCTGACTGGGGACTATCTCATCGGAGGAACGGGCTCTCGGTTACTTAGCCCTTGTCTGGATGGGGTCCCCTCAACCCCTGTCCACTTGTGCTCCAGCTGTGCCTATTAGCTCTGAGCCCACTATTCAGGACTACAGGCGCAGCGTAGTGTGATGCTGGCTCATAACTGCCAAGCCAGGTTGTGCCGATGCCTTCCCGTCTTAGTCAGCCCCTCACTGCTGAGCTCAAAACCATTCCCTTGGTCTTGTCCCAGGCTCAGCTGGCTACTCCTGGCCAGACTCAGAGTCCCTCTCTCAATTTCTGTCCTCCCTCTCCCTGCTCTCTCACTCTCCTCTGTCATCGCCTGGCTCACTCACTGTCCTGGGTGTCAAGAAATCACTTCTCCCCAACTTGGCAGCAAGAGGCTGCTCAGGTGCCTTTCACTTCCCTACCCTGGGGCCACCAGCATAGCCAGAGCCAAAGCCAAAGTGCAGGGGACTCTCAGCATGTCTCAGGGCTCCCTTGCTCTTGCCCCTGCCCTTACTGGTCATGTAGATGTCCTTGCTGTAGCTACCACCTAGGTGCTTGGGGAACTTGGCCAGGTTGGGCCCACAGTTGTACCAGTCATAGCAGATGGCCTGGAAGTCATGGGCATGGCAGGAAACACCACCACCAGCAGCTCACCCTCCAAGTGTGCCAGCATGTAGACACAGCATACAAAGGCAGGTGCATGTGGCTGGCACATACTGCAGCAGGAGTAGTGTGCCTCCTGCAGGGACACAGCACGGCTGTTGCTTGCATCCTTACCAAGGCCCAGTCCAGCTCAGATTGCTTGCTGCTTCTGGCTCGAGTGTGGCTGGGTTGTTGCACCAGCTCTACGTGGTGGCACGCAGCAGGGCCCAGCTTAGCCTGGATCCCCTGCGGCTCCTGGTCCCCTTCCCCTGAACGTGTGCCCATGGCTGAATCAGACCCATACTTGAAATTCCAGTCTCACAAGGTGGCTGGGCTCTCTCCTCTAAAAACAGCCACAGGGTTGCTGCATGGACACCTCACCAGGCAGAAGCTTCCTGTCTCCAGCGCCCCTTGCCTTGGGGCTGGAGGGCAGCATAGGTGCCTAGAAACTAGAGCCGGAGCTGCTGTTGATGCCCACTGCATAGAAGGGAGGGGGGCAGCCGTGGGCTAGAGATAATTCACCTTCAGTGGGGCATCCCTGGGCCAGCTAGGATCGCTTGGTGGGCTGGATTTTGCCCACCCTTGCCCTAAATGGCATTTAAATAAAACTGAAGTCCATCTACAATTACTTCTTCCTTAGAATGAGTAATTCGCAATGTCATCCTTGAGCTCCAGTCTACCGTACTGCTGTATATTAATGCTTGTTTTCTGTACTATGGAAGAGTGATGATATCTTGTCTACTCAACTCCCAGCACTGTGCGGTTTATTTTACAGTATATCGTTGTGATCATTTATATTTTGATTCTGCATTTGTTTTAGACTTGTAAGATTGGAATAGTCTGCTTTTTAAAACCGGGTAGAATTACAAGCTTTGTCATATTAGGAACTACTCATAATTGTCTGTTCTAAAATCAGCACTTTGGCTAGCAGTGAGAAAACACTATCCATTTTAGCTGCTTTCCCCCCGCCCCCCACCTGCCCCGAGCACACCAAACGTGATATATACAAATCATGTTCAGCATCAACAGAAGTGCAACACCACCATTACTTGTAAACTTGCCAGTACATCATGTTTCTCATTTGCACTTATCATTTCATCCTTCTTTGTGCTACATTGGAATACTGTGCTCTGATCTGGAAGACTAGTCAACACAGCCAGCTAATCAGTAAAAAAACCCCTCTACATTGCCTTATGCAAAATCTGATGGCTGCGGCAAATCAGTGCCCATTTCTTCATGCGAGTGCCTATTTTTCTTGGTTGGCATCTCTCTGACTGTCTGACATGCACTCATGCTCTGACAGTCCTGAATTCTCACTTCTTGCAGCTTACACCATTCACAGATGAATCTAGTCTGAACAGGGTCCTTTGCAGACAAACCACAAGTAAATGCAAGCCTTCTTTTCTAAGCCGCAATTAGCTATAAAAATATGACACAAACAAGCAAAACCCCAGGTAATTTTTTGGAACTCCTACTTACTCCAAGTCATTTTAGACCAGGGGCGGACAAAATATGGCCCACGGGCCTTTGTTCGGCCCATGGTGGGTCCCTTGGTCCTGCCTGGCCCAGGTGCTGTCCAGCTTGTGGCACATCCTGCCATCTCCTGGGCACACAGTGGGGCTGGGGCAGCTCTGCAGCTGGATTGCCTTTCTAGGCAGCCCAGATGGCAGCAGCGCCTTCTGGTTGCTGCTGCTGCTGGCCCTAGCCCCATGGTACTGGTGAGGACCTGTGAGCACAGCCCTGCCCCCAGCCTGCCCCATGCCCACTCCAGACTAGGCCCAGTGCAGCGGACCAGCTCCTGACCAGCCTGAACCCACGTGCAAAGCCTTGAACTTGGGCTGCCCCGCACCTGCTCCAGACTTGCCCGCCCATGCTGAGCAGTGGTGGCAGTGGTGGAGGCTGAGCAGAAGCTGCTGCTTGGTGCAGGGGAAAAGCAGCCCCTCTGCTTTGCTGCTGCTGCCAGGCTTTTCTTGCTGCAGCCACCTGAAGCCCATTCCCGGGCTGCCCTGAAGCTCCTCTGCACTGTCTGAGCTGCCCCACTGGGCAGCCTGGAGATGACAGTGATGGAGAGCAGTGGGACAGTCTAGGAAAGGAGTGACAAGGGGAAGGGACCACTTTTCCCCCAGCCCAGCAGTGGCTTCTGCCAAACTGCTGCTCAGCATGGCCAGGTGGTCCAGAGCAGGCATGGGGTTGGGGCTGTGTGTGCAGTTTCTGGCTAGTCCAGAGCTAGTCCGCTCTGCTGGACTGAATCTGGGGTGGACTGTTGTTGCGGCTGTGCGTGCAGGTCTTCGCCAGTACCAGTGGCAGTGGCTCCTTCTGGCTGCCAGAAAGTGGGGCAGGCCAGGGTCAGGGCTGGGACTGTGTGCTGCTGGTGGTGTGTGGGCTCTGGGCTGTAGTAGGGTTGGGGTGCTGATCAGCCCACAGCAGCTCCCCAGAACTGCCTATGTGGCCTGTGGGTCTAAATAATTGCCTGCCCTTGATTTAGACCCACTTTGCTACATGTTAATAGCTGTACTTGGACAACCTCAGAAATATTTAGGAGAGTGGGAGAATCCTCTGATAATATTACTAAGCGCTGCAGCAGCTAATGTTTGTAGGTAACTTGAAAGGCTTTGTAAAGGGAAAGGCTACCGGAGTCTTGTCCATGGACATTCTAAAGGCTTTTCTGAATTTTCGCCGACCAAAACTAGGCACCACTAGGTCTTTTCACTGTTCTGGGAAAAGTTTTTGGAGACAAATCTAGGCATCCTGTGGAGTGCCAGTTTAAAAATGTTTCTTTCTTTCTTTTGGTTGTACTGTTTTCCCTGTAAAACAGTTCTGTTTTTCCTCTTTGAGTTGTAGCCTACCTATTTTTCTGATTTAGTCACAAAGAAAAGTTCTGGTGGCTCTGATTTACATTCACCCAGCTGTCCTGGTGAGTACCAATGCATTTCAGTTATCCATCTCCCGACAGCTCATACTGCAGGTTCAGGTACTATATCAAAGGGAACAGCAAAAACAAAGCCCCTCATTTTCATCCCAGAATGCCCTTTTCCACACGCCACCCTCGATTTTGAGTTCCCGCATCTACCCTCTCAGCTAAGCTTGTTCCCACCATCTCATTTTCATCCTCTTTTTAAATCTCTTTCTCCATCACAACTAGTTTGTTGCCATTACATTCCTAACTGGGCTAGAATTTAAAAAAAACCCTTTATGCAAAAACATTATCACTTTTAACATTTTTGGCAGAAATGCATTTTAGAGAAAGTTGATGCTGAATTGGCTTTAGGAAGACATTGAAATCTTGTTGACTTTGCCTAACTTACAACTTCAGAAACCTCTTCCCTATCTTTCACTGTATCTAAACTTTTGCTGATGTACTGGTGTCTCTCATCAGTCAGCTTCTCTCTGAAACCTGTTTCCAGTCCTACACTACTTCACTTCTTTTCAAGTGATACTATATCAGGTGCAGGCAATTATTTGGGCCCATGGGCCATATAGGCAGTTCCAGGGAGCTGCTGTGGGCTGGTAAACACCTCCCTCCCCCAACAGACCAAAGACCATGCACCACCACCAGCACACACAGCCTCAGCCCCGACCCCGGCAGCCAGAAGGAGCCACTACTGCTGGCTCCAGCCCCATGGTACTGGTGGGGACCTGCATGCACAGTCCCAACCCCAGTCCCCCCATGCCTGCTCCAGACTTGGCCCGGTGGAGCAGACCAACTCCGGACCAGCCGGAACCCACACGCGCTGCCCCTCGCCCGCTCTGGACGCCCTGGTTGGCTGAGCAGTGGCAGCAGCTGGGCACAAGCTGGGCTGGGGGAAAAGTGGCCCCTCTCCTTCACCACTGCCAGGCTTGTCTTGCTGCAGCCACCTGGAGCCTGCACCCAGGCTGTCCTGCCGCTCCTCTCCGCTGCCATTGACGCCACTTCCAGGCCACCCAGCAGGGCAGTGCTGGCAGTGCAGAGGAGCTGCAGGAAGAAGGGCCCAGCAGCGGTGAAGGGGAGGGGCTGCTTTTCCCCTGCACTGAGCAGCAGCTTCTGTTCAGCTGCTCCTGTTGCCACTGCTGCTTAGCGTAGGCAGGCAAGTCCAAAGCAGGTATGGGACAGCACAGGGTTGGGGTTGTGTGTGCAGGTTCAGGCTGGTCCAGAGCTGATCTGCTCTGCTGGGCCAAGTCTGGAGCGGGCATGGGGTGGGCTGGGGTTGGACGTGTGCAGGTGGGTCCCTGTCAGTACCACGGGACTGGGGCCAGCAGCGGCAGCAGCCAGAATGAGCTGCTGCCACCTAGGCTGCCTAGACAGGCAATCCAGCTGCTGAGCCACCCCAGCCCCGCTGTGCACCCAGAGGATGGCGGGATGCACCACGGGCTGGATGGTGCCTGGGCCAGGCAGGACCAAGAGACCTCCTGCAGGCTGGACAAAGTCCCTTCACAGGCCAGATCTGGCCCACGGACCATATTGTGCCCACCCCTACGCTATATAAACCATCCTCTTCTCTTAATGCTCCAGACGTGTCTTCCATCCAGTGGACTCTTTCCACTGGCTCCCCTTGACTATCTCTATCAGATGTAACCTTCTTCTTCTAAAAGGCATTGATTCTTAGGAGAGTTATGCAGAAAATATTTTCCCTCAGCTGCATTTTTTTCCAAGCTATCAAAACTGTTTCCTGTCCTGAATCAGGACAAAAAGCCAAATCTCAGATTTTTGCAACTGGAAAATATCCCATTAACTCTTCTGCTCCTCCCCTCTCCCCCAAATAATTTGGATGTGTCATAGCATTTTTTAAAAATCAGCATAAATTTTGAAATAGAAAAAATACTGTTTCAATGACACAATAGGAATTTTTAATTCAAATACTTCCCCCCCACATCAAAATTTGTCCTTACAGAAACTTTCTTACAAAAAGCTTTGATTTTGATGAATCAGGATGTTCTAGTGTATGTGTGTGTGTTTTGGGAGGGGGAGGTGAGGAGAAGTTTACAGGGGAAAGGAGGGGTTGACTTACTGTACAGAGATGAAGGAGCACAGGGGCTCGGCATCGATGGAAACATCGAGGAACTGTTGGAGACTAGGGGAGGAGAGGAAGGGAACACAAGACTTCTGTGGACATTGATTTGGAGTGTGGTAGCACTTTTCATTGAAGATTAATGTTTGTCTTTGTGTCTATTTTGTGGGATTGGATATGTTTTTTAATGTAAAATCTGTTATTTTATGGTTTGGATTAATTAATTAATAAAGTAAAAAAAAAATTCCCAACCAGCTGTGGTTGACTGGTAGGAAACTTTACCTACTTATGTCCCTCCATGGCAGCAAAAATCTCTGAGTTGCTCTCACAAATGCTAGGCATTTGGATTTCAAGTAAGAGAAGCTGGAAATTCTCATTGATGAGAAGAAATTTGATATAATTGGCATGCTGAAACCTGGTGGGATGATTCGTATGATTAGAATGATGACATATCTGATTATAACTTGTTTATTAAGGATAGAAGTGTTCGTAGAGGTAGGTTAAGTGAAAACAGCAATTAGAAATTAAAACATAATTATCACAAATAAGAGAAGGAGGAGATAAATAGGAACCAGTATAAATTAAAAGTTATGAGGTACAGTTAATTGATAAAGGAAGCTAAAGACATCAGGAGAAATAAATGGCCAGCAGGGCAAAGGGCAATGGGATACATTTTAATATATTAGGAACATAAGAAATCCTAGCAACAGTATAGGCTTATTGCTGGATGGAGACGGTAAAATTGTTAATGATGCAGAAACGCTAGATGTGTTCAATAAATATTTTGCTCTATATTTGGAATGAAAAAGGATGCTGTGCTTGTGTCATATGAGAATAAGTCCTCTTTAGTCTTAGGAACAGAGTAGGATGTTGGACTGTATTTGTTAGATATCATAATTTTAAATTAGTAAGGCTGACTAAAATCAGGCCGTGTGGGGTAGGTGTAGCTAGGACCTAATCTATTCGTGCAGGGCCAGCCTAGCCAGGGTGTGACCAGCTGCACAGGGCCAGAACTTGATTGAGCTGCATGGGACCAGAGTGGCCAGGTCCTGACCCAGCTGCCTGGGGCTGGGACCTCATCCAGCCTTGTGGGAATAACCTGGCTCGGGTCTGATTCTACCACACACAGAGTAGATATTTGGCAGCACGGAAGTGCTTGGTAGTGTTAATTGTCACCACTTCCCAGCCCCTCCCCTTCCCTCCCCTCCCCTCCCCTCCCCCACACCTTACCAAATTTCTGGGTTAGATGCCATGCCTCCACAGGACACATCTGGCCGTTGGGCTGGGAGCTGAACACCTCTATTTAATGCATTCTAGTGGAGTCTGAGTTCATCCCCACTCCATCTGGACAGATTCAACATTTTATGTCTGGTAATAAAGCTAAGATCACTGCTGATAAAATGTGTGGATGACACAGAGATTGATGGAACAGATAACGATGAAAATGGGGCAACCTACAGAGCAATCTGGATCACTTAAGAGGAACCCATTGAAGCAAACTTCTTTCGGTACAGCCAAATTCAAAGTTATACATCTACAAACAATGGACGCAGGCCACATTTACAGAATGTGGACACTGTATTTGGGAAAAGAGCGGCTCTGGGATATAGGGCACAGGCAGACATTAGGGTCCTGCTCTAATTCATGGTGCTTTACACAAAGTGCCATGAGTTAGAGCGCCCTCCCCCCCAACCCAACAGGCATTTTCCGGTTGGGTCTGGTGTGGGGAGAGGCTGGAGCCAGCCTGCACTGGCCTAGGCCAGCAGGCAGGGGCACTCTACCATCCTCCCAGGAGGCTGCTAAACCACCCCTCTCCCCAGCCCTGCCTGCCACCAGCTTCAGGGTTGTCAGTGAGGGAGGGGGAAGGGAGTGAGCTTCCAGCTGCTGAATAGCTGGAGCTGAGAGGGGTATGGAGAATGGGGCTTCTTTGTTTTGCAGCCCCCCGCCCCATCTACCCTGGCAGGGATACTGGGGAGAGCCAAGTCAGACCTCTGAGGTCAGGGGGCTCCATTCCCATCCCCCTCCTCATCTTTGGCCACTCAGCAGTGGGAGCTCCCTTTCCTTCCCACCAGCCCAGTTCCACCCCCCATGTGAAAAATGAACCTTGGAGGGAACACAAGTTCCCTAAGGTGCTCTGCTTTTGAGCACTATAATGTAATGCCTGATTTAACTAGGGTTATTTTTTCATGTGATTGGTCATTTAAAAGCACTCTGCAGTCATGCACATGTGTTATGACATGGCTGTAGAGTGTTTTCAGGGGCCAGATCACTTGAAAAATGTCACTTCTGTCTGCACATATAGTGGAGAAGTAACTCCTTGGTTGTATGAACAGAGGAGTATGAAGAATGAGTTTGGAAAGTGCTTTCTGCCTCTACAAAGTTATTAAGGAGAAATAAATTATAATTTTGTGCCCAGTTCTGGTCTCTACATTTAAAAAAGGGTGTTGAAAAACTGGAGATGGTGTAGTAAAATTGGAGATTGTGCATGAAAATGAATCAAGGGCTAGAGAAAGTTTTTCAGTAAGAGACTTAATGAGTTCAATATGTTTAGAAGAAGATTGAAAAGTAATAATTACATTGTAATATCCACCTTGAATATAAATGGCTCAGCAAATGCAATGTATGCCATTTTGCTTATGTTCATTAATAGTACATGTGGAGTATGTACATTATGCTTATACTAGCAAATTGCTTGTCAAGAATGGGGAGGGACGGAGCCCCGCATCTGGCCCTGCACCCCCTGTCCTCCCCCCACTGCTCCTCATCAGGTCCCGCTCTACCTCCAACCCCTCCTGGTGCTTCAGGTCCAATCCCGCTCCCCGCCTCTCCTCCACCGCTTCGTTCCGACCCTGCTCCCCCTCGCCCCCCGCACCACTTTGGTCCA
>NW_005841915.1:1893193-1910690 GCF_000455745.1 Alligator sinensis | reverse complement strand
TGCCCCCCCGCGCCCCCCGCACCCCTTTGGTCCAGTTCTGCCCCCCCCCCACATTCTCCCCTCCCCATTGCTTAGGGTTCTACCTTACTCCCCCCTACCAACCCTGCTCCCTGCCCCCGCTCCCTCCCCAACGCCTTGGGTTTGACCCCGCTCCATCCTCCCTCCCCCTTGCCACTTCGGGTCTGCCTGGCCCGCATCTACCTACTTCCCTGCTCCCTTCCCTCCCTTCCTGCTCGCTGCCTCCCCCTACCTGCTGGCTGTTCCAGGGGACATCTGGGCCAGGCAGCAGGGGGCACTGCCACCATGATCCCTGCCTTCACCTTCAGGTAGGGAGGCATGGGGAAGTCCCGGTGCTTGGGTGGGTGGGACGTGTTCCCCACCACTAAACTTCCCGAGCAGCACCACAAACTTGTGCCCGCGCAGCCTGGGCTGCCCAGCTAATCACTGCCCGCCCTCCCCGTGGCACATGCCCAGTTGGCTGGAAGCATTACGGATGGACGCACAGACAGACAGACTAAGCCTTTTATTATATTAGAATATATGACTCCATCAGTTGGAGTGAATGAAGAAGTATGAAGCTGAGAAGCAGAAATATAGGCTCTGTTTAGACCTTCTTTGTGAACTTGGTTGAGTCACTTAATCCTTGAGCTTCCATATTCCCTTATATCTAAAATCTGGATATGATGTTCTTGCCTCACAGGGGACTTGTGAGGTTTAGTTGATTAATATTTGTAAAGAGCTCACACACTACACTGCTGAGCGTTATTGAAGTGCATATGAATAGAACATTTTCTATTCACTTCTCTCTGTAAAAAAATGTTCCATCTCTCTCAACCTAAAGGAGAAGGAATCCCCTGTGACAGGAACACACATCCTGTAATTCATATTCCAAAATGTGTGAACACTTCTGCTTGTCAGGAATCTCCATCCATCTGGCAATCAGCAGCTGCTGCAGGAGATAGTAAATCCTGCTTTTACCCAGATTGGGATATGCCCCCAAATTGGCTTCCAGCCCAATGCTTCAGTGAGACAGATGGGGAAAAAAGGAGGAATTTCCTAAAGTGTCAGGATAAGTAGAGCTTGGAAACAAGGAAGAGGGAGTTAAAGCAATAAACTGAAACCAGGAGGAGCACTGTAGGCCATGACTGACTGGGGCATGAAGAACTCTCTCTTTTATTCATGATTTTAACTCCGGGTGATTCAGATTACAGTCTTGAACCATGGTGTCTCAGCTAAATGCCCTGACAGCAGTCCACAGGCTATTTTGAGTTGAAGCTTTTTGTTTCTTTTCTGAGAGATGTTCCATTATTTATAAATAAAAGCAAACAAATGCATTCATTGTGCTGGAAAGATGCTGTCTCTGTAGCCCAGTGGGACGGACACACACTGGGGATGTGAGAGACCCAGGTTTGGGTCCATGCTCCAGCACTGAAAGGGCTTGATTTTGTCCAATATGGAATGCATGAAGTTTTGACACTTCAAGGGCTTGTGGCATGGGAAAAAAATGCTCTGTTGAACTTGAGTACTGAACTACATGCAGCTGGAATAAGCATAATAATAGAGTAACCTGCCTACCATCTGATACCCCAGGTAACCTCTCCACTATTTCCCAGTGATATCCTTATCACCAGGTCTACATTCCATGCACCCCGCCCCCCCAGTCTCTCACCCACTGACTACCTCAACTTACATTTTCACTAACTGCAATGGGTGAGAGACTGTTCACCCTGCCTTAGTTATTCCACTGATGAAGGGCACACTGGCCTCTGGCTTCTATTCTGTTCCATCCAGGAGGAGCACAGGCCAACAGCAGGTGTTTGTATCTGAAAGCTTGCAAAGAAGAATTTTTCCAACTATTTAATTGGTCTAATAAAATATATTGGATTTACCCAAATAACCTTGTCTGCCTATGTCCTTAGACCAACATGGCTACAACAGATACCCCCAAAGTACTACAAGAAACTTGACTTTTGTGAAGAATAGTAGTAGTCAAATAATAATCTCAGGTTCCCTGGAATGATATTTGCCACATTGGTTATTAACTTTTCAGAAATTTTTTCTGCACAAATTTTTGTCCACAAAAATGTTAGTTATTTGCACAACCAGTTACATAATATTTTCATGACAAATATGTTTGGGTGTCCAAAATTTCAAAGTGTTGGAGTGATGTTATAGCCATATTGGTCCAGGAATGATGCAAAAAGCAGGGCTTTTTTTGTGTGTGATATCTTTTATTGGACGAATGCATGTTTGGGATAAAGTTAGACAAGCTTTCAAGTGCAAGGCATTCTTCATCAGGTGCCCTTCATCAGTGGAATAACTAAGGCAGGGTGAACAGGGCAACCGACTGGGTGCCAATGAAGGCTTATAGGGTGGGAAAAGGGTGAAAAAAGCAGCTGCTGCTAACAGCCATTCAATTGGAATTGAAATTCTGTGTCAACTGGCAGTCACCACTGCCCCTATAGTTGGTCTATTAAAAGATATCACATCTACCCAAAGAACCTTGTCTGCCTATGTTGGTGGCTCCTAATCTTGGGGTGTGACCCAAATCAGGGTTGCAGAGGTCTGTCTCTCGGTCTGCCCTTCCTGCCTGTGCGGCTCTCCCAGCAAACAGTCCACGTGGTTCTCGCCACCACTACCCCCCATGATCCTGGCTTAGCTTGGGCTCTTCTGGCACTGCCAGGCATGAGTGAGTTGGTAGCGGGGGTAAGGGCGGGGGTTGTGACCCAGATTTTGGCTCACAGCAAAAAAAGTTTGGGAGCCACTGGCCTATGTCCTTAGACCAACATGGCAGTGGCTACAACCAACAACCCTCAGGCACCCAGATGCATCCTTATGCTAGTGCCTTGCATTCAAAAGCTTACCTAATTTTATCCTAACCATGCAGTTAGTCTAATAAAAGATATCAACCAAAAAATCCTTACCTCTTGCAAAATCTTGAAGACTCTTTTGTGTGTGTTTAAGTATATTTCTTCCAATCGGAGATCTACAATGATACTTTGTGAAGTAAGTCTCCAGTCACACATCAAGAAGAGCAAACCATGACGCGTAATGCCTAAAGGAATAGTAATGGCTGTTTGTTTTTAAAAGCAACCAAAGGCTGAATTATATTCCTGCAACATTCATCTGATAGTTTAAGTGTTGAACAAATTCAGAAACATAGTGTATCTCCAGCTGATTTACTAACAATAAAAATGGTGAAATATCTTTAAATAACAGTTCTAAAAGGTTTGTTCAGCTCTAGTTGTTAGATGAACAATACTCAATGACTAGACTGCTCTTCTGACTTGACAGTCTGGCTAGAGTAGAATTTGGAGCAGATTCTAATAACAATGCATATAAGAGCTCTTTTGGGCAGAATCATGTTTTATACACAGTATGGCTTGTTTTTGTTGAGTAAAGAGCTTGATGTGCTTTATATTGTATTTGCAAAGAAAAATTAATTTCCATTTGTGTAGCCAAAAGTGCCATTACAAAGTATTGTCTTTATTTTAAGTATAAGTAGTAAGGATCAGGTTCAAGACCCCTCTCTTTTACTATGGGCACAACTGCATATGCACATCTACAGCACAGTAACCAAAATGAATGCACAATATGGGTGCACGTCTACACATGCACGCCTGTACTACACAGTAAATATGGTGATTTATGTCCACTCGAGCGTAAATTTGGTACCTGCATCATGCAGGTATCAAATTTATGCCTAATTAGTTACTGCACAGTAAGGCATGTGCATGTGGATTAATTTGGGACTAAATTTAGTCCCAAGTCAGTCCACACACAGTGGTAACGTGTTTTAATGCCTACATGTGTAGATGCTGGCTTATTCCTGTTTACTGCACAGTAATTTACTGTGCAGTAAATTTAAGCTGGCATAAGTGCATGTGTAGACATATCCAGTAAGCAGGAAAAGTAGAAACCAGGATCAAATTATCAAGGTGCATTTGTTGTATTCCATTGCTGGCTCCTCTAAAACAGACGTGGTGAAATCCTGATGTTACCCTGAAATCAATGTCAACATTTCTACTGACTTCAATGGAGTTGGGATTTCACTTAAGGAGTGCAATCTGCAGGTCGTTTACAGCTCAATCTCACCCATAGGTGGGTTGGTTTTGATGATATATGAAAGGCAAGTTGTAGCATAATCGCTCCTGATCCAACACCTCATACAAATTATTCCTGTTTATCTTAGTTACTTGTTAAAATCATAATGAACAACACCATTTGAAAAAGCCTGTTCTTGAGAAAATTGGCAAAGGACCTGAATTTGTTGCCTATAATTGGAGGGAAAATGTAATAACCGTATGTTACATTGTACATAGAATGGAGCAAATAATTTAAAATGAATAATGAAATTAATTTAGCTTCTTTTTCCATGTCTGGAATGTCTACAATGTGGACCATAGTTTTCTCAATTCAGTTTTGTTTGTTAATCAGATTTTACCAGCAAATTTTTGTATTTTTTTCTTCACTGGCTGCAAACAGCCCAGGGCAAGTCTTAAATATTAAACACTTGGGCTTGATTGGCTAGTTGTATGGAAGTCATTCCAATCTCGGATTCAAGGCCATCATTTACAAAGCTACCAGAGAGTAATTGTTTTTCTCCACCCTGCCCCCCCAAGCAGGAACAATTAGGACAAAGTAGCAGATAAAATTGATCAAGCTAATTTTATATTCTTAACTTCTACCTTATGGCTCAGTTAGGTCTTGCCTGATGCTTCCTGGAAAATGTAGGCTACTGCAAAGGTTATAGTCTGAAGGTAAGGTTCACATTTACAATTCCTGTTATCACATATTCAGACAAATTAATTGTGTGCCTTCATAGTCCTAGTTGTGAAAGGGAGCTGTCAGATCTTTTTCTTAATCTGTTTCCAAGTGTTTAGGCAAAACACCATGGGAACTTTCTCCTGCTGTGTGTTGCTTTGTCTCAACATCTACAAAATGTACCAAGTGCATCAGCCCCTGCTTGCTAATTTTCTTTTGTAAATGCAAAGTTGTTACATCTGTACACACGATCCGGCTTGCAATGGAGGAGCGTAGATACCCATGTGGCTCATTTCATTGTCTCCAAGGCAGGGACCCACAGAGGGTTCTGAAGATGTTACCTGGTTGTTATGGAATATTCCACACCATGCAAAACATCTGTGAGCCCGTACAATTCAACTGCCCATTTTGTGGGCATTTGTGAATGTAAAATTTAATTGTGCAAATGGATGTGGAAAGCACAGGGTATAAACACAGCTGGAGTTGATTCATTTTTAGATGCAAGAGAATGGAAAATGTTCTGTATTATTCACCCAGCTCTAATTTTAAATATGTAAATATACCAATTACAAGCCTGAATCTGAAGTTAAGAATATAGTCCTACTTTGTATTTTAAATCAATGAGGGAGAAATTTAGAGTGATGTTTTTCATTCTTTCATTGATATAATGTGTTGATAACTGGATTTTAGCAAGTTAAGGTATGTAAAAAAAGTGGTCGCATTCCCATGACAGGTCTTTGTTCCTATTTTTTTGTCCTATGAACAATGAAGAGCACAAACAATGCAAAACTCAGTGAAGATGTTTTTAGCCTGTAAGCTTTTCCTTAGGGCATATGAACTATATAGTTTATAAATAGCTTGTGTAAAGTCAAGATAAAAATATCTTGGAAAAAAGTAAGAACAGCTAGGTCATACAGTTCTGGTGCCAGCATATTTTGTCCTTAAAACACTATACACTTGATAGATGGATGCATAGAGTCTATTTCTGTTTTTCCCATTTGATTCCTACATGCACTAATACTTAATTTTTTTTTACTACTATTTAGTTTATCTTAAAAGCAGGGTTGACATTCCATGTCCTATGGTTTTGAGTGAATTTTCAAGTTGTTTGCCTCTAAAGTGCATAAGCAGAAGTAGTTTCTGTACCTTTTCTGCAGTCCCAGAGTGTGTGGAAAGGGAACCCCTATGGATGGCAGGAATACAGGTGTACTCTCCAAGTAGACTTTCTACTACTTCAGCTCATCTTGAGCAGAACAAATCTTTATCTCATTGATAAGAGAGGACAGTGCTTGGAGTCTTAGGCCTGATCCACTATTTATAAAGCACATAGAAAAATATGTGCTGACTAGAATGGGATTTCAATGACGGCTTCATTACTCCTGATGAAAAGGTAGGAGCAATAGGCTCAAGGCAGAGGAGGCAAAAACAATTGTGTTGTAGTAGGACACTATAACATAATGATTTAACACTCTGTTCTTACCAACTAATTGAATCTTTCCCAGTCTTCCCCCTGGTGAAGTCCAAACAGGACTGATCCAGGATGTACTGCCCCTCTCTTGTAAATAATAATGGGTAACCTTTAACAAGCTGCAGGCTGGACCAACCCAGCTCCAGTCTCACACAGGCTAGGTGGCTTCCCTACAACTGTGCTGGGGCCAGAAAAGCGGGAACTGTGCCCGTGTCACCGCTCCTCTCAGCCCCTTTCTCCAGCCCTGCTCCTGGGCTGCAGCATGGGCACAGCTTCTAGCTAGGTGGGAGCTCCACCTGGGCCAGGCAGCTGCAAACTGCATCCATGATGTTGCCACCTCTCTCTGCTCCCTACTTCCTGGCTGCAGGGCAGGCACAGCTGGAAGCTGCCCACCCCTGGAGCAGCTCCCCACCAGGTGGAAGTTGCATCCACGATGCAGCCAGGGGAGGGCAGGGCAGGGCAGGTAGGAGAAGTGACAGCAGCATGGGTGCAGCTGGAAGGTGCCCAGTCCTTGCCCAGCTCCTGGCTGTTCAGCTGTGACAAGATCATAGGCACAGGCACAAGCAAAACCATCTGGTTCCATGGGACTGTATGTTGCTGACCCCTGGTTGAGACCTACTGCATATTTTCTTAATAGCCTGTAGCTTCCCTCTTTTTTTCCTCAGATGCCAAAATAGCAACTTCCCATCCTTTCCTCCCCAGACAGAAAAGCTGTCCTTATGTTGAAAATCCCAGCAGTTTTCCATCATGGAATACAAAAGCAAGGAGTGCTATGTGTGTCCCATGTGATATCTCTTCCTTTTTTGCAGAAAGCGCAATAGCCTCTTTCTTGTTTCTGGGAATCTGCTTGTGGAACAGGACAGAAAAATCTTTAACTCAGGTTACCTCTGACAGTCATAGGAGGATTTCTCACCTAAAATTATCCTGCCAGAGTCAGTGTAATCAAGCACTTTTCCCTTCGCGCTGTTGAACCCACCCAGTGGAAGTTTCCAAGCCTGTTAATTGGTAGGAAAGTACCGGTAACAGCCTTCTAGCAAGAAGCAAATGGTAGAGATGAGGCACAGGAGCTCCTTCATGGATGGACCAGTCTCCTTTTTGCAAAGGCCACAACACTGGGGGAACAACCCAGAGGAGTTTTCTGCCCATTGGAATAGGTTTTTTGTACATTAAGAAAACCCATCTGAAATTACGAGTGGGGAAACATGGGCATTTTTACTACTGTACATTTGTACTCCAAGCCTGACAATTCTCAACTGAGGAAATTTTAGACACTTTCTACTATTGTGCAGAGCCATATTTTTTTCTCTAAAATACTAATACATCAGTGAGTACTCAAAAACTCCCCCTATTAATGTTTTATACAATCCTGATTTTTATAGATCTGATAAAGTTGCCATCTTTCACCATTTACATAGTATGCCTTATTTGTAATTTGAAATAATGTAACTTTCAAGCCCATTTATTTTGTATGATTTATTAAGAAAGTACATCAGTATCACCAAACTAATTACCATAGGCAAATGACTTGTCATAAAATTAATGTACCTAGCAAAAAAAGTTGCTATTTAAATTCACTGGTTTCTCTTTCTTTGTCTGTAATTACTTCTAGATATGTGAGTGAATGCAATTAGAGGTAAGGTAAAAATGAAAGTGACCTCCTTCTGTACAGTGACCCCTTATCCTACCACCTTTGTCCTTAGCAGAAAAGGCTATGGGAGATCAGCTCCTTATAATTAAATATTTCTTGACTTGTCACTGTACATGTTCATTTTCATTACCTTCAATTTTGTCTGTCTTGCCCCAAAATTCCTTCTCTCTCTCTCTCTTTCTTTACTCCCCAGCTTTAAAACTTCATCACTTGTTCCTTCCTCCAGACCAGTTTCATTTTCCCCTCTAACGCACTTATCTCTACTTTCTTCAACCCATAATTACAAGCAATCCTAATTAGTACCAGCCATCTGACTAATATTTATATTCATCTAATGAGAAAACAGAGCCATATCATGTAACGTGATTCAGATCATCATGAATTTTAAATTTCAGATTGGATGCTCAGAACAAAGCGTTCCTAGGCAAGGTAGAGGTCAAGAATTTATAGGGTGAAATACAGCTTCCCACAGAGAGCTGGCAAGAAGCCTCTGTACTACTCATGTCCTCCACAAATGACACTGAGCATATTTTCACCCAAAGTCTTATGCTGAACAATTCTGCATAGCAGATGCATTAGGGAAAATTGCAACCTATTTCTGTGGTGGTGTTGTATGTAACCCTGATGACATGGAGATAAAAGAAGGAAGATAATGCCCATTATTGGACTGACTTGTGCTGCTGGAAGGGTTGCTTTCAGTCATTAAGTGCCCTTCATCAGGTCTGGGAAATAAGCAGTTGCAGTTCAAGCTAATTACAAATTAGAATATGTGCTTTAGTCTAACCTCATTTTATTAATGAATTTGACTGTGGTTGTACAATGATACAACTTCTTTATGGGCAGTGTACAAACAGAAGGCAGATGAACTTTGTTGATTTGTGGCTGTGGTGGACAGGACTAAAAGCAATGGGTGCTGAAGAATAATATATAATTATTCTTTTAGTCTTTTTGAGGGCAAGCAAGACAAAGACAAAATTGAAGGCAACAAAAATTAAAGGGCACAAATTCTCACTAGTGTAATATACTGCCCGCTTCCAGCTGAGTATGTGGTCCTTGGTGAGGGAAGTGCTGCGAGATGTTTTAGAGAAAACTGATATTCCCATGTAAATGAAAATGTTAATAGTTTGAGGGTGTAGGGTTTGTCCATGGGACTTTACGAGGCAACATCAGAAAAAATCAGTTCAAGTATTAAGTATTCTGCAAAACATGAAAGACTGGGAAGGAATCTGACACGCAAGTGTTAGCTCATACATAGTAAATCTGAAATTCCGCTTTCGAATCTGAACCCAGAATCCCCAGCAAAAGTAATAATAAAGCAAGCCTTATTTGTAGAGCTGGCTGAATCTTCTTGAGTTATTGTCCTCCACACATTACAATATTTACAGCATTATCTTCATCTGTATCCTGTAACTAAGATACAAATCACTTTAAAATATTATTCAATGAAGAAAAAAACCCACTGCAAGGTTAGGCTTGAGAATTGAAGTGCACAAAAGCCAGGTGCTTACTCAAGTGGACAGGATAATATATACAGTGTACACAGTTCCATCTCCTGTAGAAATAAATGTGTTATGGCTGGAATGGATTGATACCCACTTGTATCAGCAGGTGAATTTAAACTCTACATAGATAATTGGTTGCACAAACAGAATTTCTGGCATCGTCAAATCTTGCTGGCAAAAGCCCTTGAGCTATCTTGCTAGTGTATCCTGCATTTGTGCATTTGCTATAGCCTCAATGACTTTTCAAGAGAAGTGTCCGGTACAGCATGTTGCAGTAATTCAGCCCAGGAGCCATAAAACATGGATATTTGTGATATATCAAAGGTGAAAGTCACTCAACCACAACAGAGATGGATGTACAGATGGAGCCTGATCTGATGCCTGGTGAAGTCAATGGGAAAATTTTCTTTAATTTGGTGGGCTTTGCAGCCTGGCTTCAGCAAATAACTATTTCAGATGAACAAGCCCAGGACTGACCATTTCTGGATGAATTTTCTCATAAAGACCTGACTTTATTGCAGCATCTGAGGTAATTAAGATGAAGCCCAGATGTAATCTCTGCAATCCAATGTCTTCAGTGCAGTATAACAAGAGCAGAAGGTTACTTATGATTTGTACAAATTCTCCTTCTGCCTTTTCTCTCTAGTAAGTGTGTGCTACCTTTACTCTTGGGTCCCTGTTCACACATACAGTGTGCACACCGTTTGGCATTGATTCTTCTCTATATGGTTGCACTCCTTTCTACTGTTTACCAGTTAACCTCATGGAACCAGTAGCTCATTTTGAAAGGTCTCCCATGCAAATACCAGTGATAATTAAAATGGCAGGCAGTAAAGAGGCAAGTGATGCCACTGATAATAATACCAAAGAAAAGGATCATGATGGTTTTCAGGACAATTTTCAGTCTAAGATCTATACCAATGGAAGCCAGTGAAGACCAACAGCCTCTCTGGGGCATGGGTCAGATAAGTAGTGCAGTGCGAGTCTGTGGGCTGGATCTTGCATGTGGTCAAGCATGTACAGTCTGTCTGTGGGCTCTATCCCACATGGCCAGATTCAGTCGCATGCTGGCACGATGTGGCCTACGAGGCTGTTATTGGGTTGGGAAACTGGGCAGCAGGGAATCAGCAATTAATGCTGGCACCACTCCCTTGCCATCACATTTCTGGACCATTGAGATACTCCACAGGGTAGAAGACATGATCTGCTAGCTGAGTTTGGTCTCAGCAATAGGAGGTATACATTAGTGGAAAGTGGCTGCAGCCATATTGAGGATGGCCAGGTCAGACCCCAAGTGAGTGCTGCTCATTGGGTAAATGGTTTGGCTAGTGTGACCAGCTAATACAGATTCACCACATCCTTTGGCATCCTCTGGCTATGGAAGTCAAAGGGAGTTTATTCATTAATAAATTGAGCGACTGTGGCATTGATGCCTACACAGTTGGATGGGTCAAAAATTGGCTGATGGGGCGCACCCAGAGAGTGGTGGTGGACGGGTTGTACTCGACCTGGTGGGATGTGAATAGTGGGGTCCCTCAGGGCTCGGTCCTGGGGCCCACACTGTTCAACATCTTCATCAGTGACTTGGACGAGGGGGTGGAAAACACGTTGTCCAAGTTTGCTGATGACACAAAGATGTGGGGAGAGGTAGGCACGCTCAAAGGGAGAGAGAGGCTGCAATTCGATTTAGACAGACTACAGAAGTGGGCAGATGGTAATAGGATGGGGTTCAATGTAGATAAATGCAGGGTGCTGCACCTGGGGAGAAGGAATCTACAGCACACATACAAGCTGGGGAGCTTCCCTCTTGTGAGCAGAGAGGTGGAAAGGGATCTTGGAGTCATTATTGACTCCAAGATGAACATGAGCCACCAATGCCAGATCGCAGCCAGCAAAGCCAGCCATACCTTGTCATGCATCCAAAGATGCATCTCAAGCCGATCCAGAGAGGTGATACTCCCCCTCTACGTGACATTGGTCAGGCCACAATTGGAGTACTGCATCCAGTTCTGGGCACTGCACTTTAAGAAGGATGTGGCCTGCCTTGAGAGGGTTCAGAGGAGGGCCACCGGCTTGGTTGGAGGGCAACAGGGCAGGCCCTATGAGGAGAGGCTGAGGGACCTGAACCTGTTCAGCCTCAGCAAGCGGAGGCTGAGGGGAGGTTTGGTGGCTGCCTACAAACTCATTGGAAGAGATCAGCAGCAAATAGGAAGGACCCTATTCCCCCCAGCAGCACCTGGGGTGATGAGGAACAATGGCCAGAAGCTGCTGGAGAATAGGTTCAGGTTAGAGATTAGGAGGCACTGTTTCACTGTTAGGGTGGCTAGGATCTAGAACCAGCTTCCTAGGGAAGTGGTCCTCACTCCTACCTTGGGTGAATTAAAAAAGTTGTTGGACCTGTCTGGGCTCATGTGATCCCAGCGTGTGCTCCTGCCAATGGCAGCGGGTTAGACTAGATGATCTGTTCAGGTCTCTTCTGACCCCAAACTACTATGAAACTATGAGTTACCACCTCCTAGCAAAAGCATTGAGGGTGGACAGCAGCTGCAGAACTGCTAGCTCTGTTTCAATGTAAATACATGCTGGAGTTCAGGGACCAGCCTGGTGGACTGGTAGACTAATTAGCCTCTATTCGTGTAATCAATAATGCTAAAGTTGTTTAGATACTAATTGTAATTTGGAGGATGCTTTTGTACCACCTTCCCCTTATTAACAGATCACCATAGCTAGAAAAGGAAACATGTTTGTGTGCAGATGGAGTATTTATTTAATTGTAGGCATATAAGCCACCTAATTATCTCACTGATAGCAATGTTATGATTTTGTATTTCTTTTCACTGTTGGAGAAGTAAACATGTTAAAAGAAAACTAATAATACTCTGATGCTGCCAATGTTTCAGATACAATATTGCGAGCTGATGTGACTCCCACTTAATTTAGTGCTCTAAGGAGCCATTTCCTCTCTCGAGAGTTCTGGGTCACCACAAAAAATATGGATCTCCTTCCTCCTCCCTCCTCAGTCGTCTCTTCTTCAGACTAAATTACCCCAAATCTTTCAGCCTTTCCTAATAAATCTTGCTTCTTAGCCCCTCCTTTGTTGCGCTGCACTAGACAATTTCCAAACTGTGCACATCCTTCTTGAAGTGTGGGGCCCAAAATTGGGCACAGAACTCCAGGTGACGCCTCCTCAGTGAACACAGTGGAAGAATTACTTCCCTTGATTTGCAAGCCACACTTCTGTTAATATAACCCAGTATATGGTGCATCTACAGGAGATGCTAACTGTTCAGTAGCCTGATAACATGGTGCAGTAGCGTGCTGGGCAAAACCTGTGGAATATGCTACTGCACAGTTAGTGCCCAAAAAACTTGTGCGCCAGTGCTACTGCACAGTAGTTCAAGTTACTGCACATTGATTTACTACTTGGCTATCCAATTATTAAATTTATTGTGCAGCAACTATGGCGCATTAACTGTGTCTAGTTTTGGGCCCCACACTTTGTGAAGGATGTAGACATTCATGAATGTGTAGACACACCCTGTAAGTACTTCTTTGTATAACTTCCCTTGTATAATAATAAATAGATTATTATTTTAATACTGCTGCATAAATAATTTTCAATAGTAAAGGCAGGAGAAAGTAATAACCTATGGAGCATAAATAACTTAAGGATATAACCATGTCCCTTAAAATGAAGGACAGGGGAAGTATGCTCACTAGGAATAAGTTATAGGATGTTATGGACCAGATTTCATAGGCATAAGGGCTGGAAGGGACCTCGCGAGATCATCAGGTTCAGCCTCTGCCCAAGGGGCAGAAAGTCAGCTGGGGTCAGATCACCCCGGCAAGATAAGCATCCAAGCGTTTCTTAAAGGTATCCAGAGTAGGTGCTTGCAGCACTTCTGGGGGAGTCTGTTCCAGACTCTGGAGACTTGGACAGTAAAGAAGTATTCAGATCTGTGAATAGAAAAGAATTAACAATGAATGGGAAGAGCTCCCACTCATTAACAGGATTCATAACAGACAGTAAGTTGAACTGTGGAGCGGAGGGGGCAGGGAAGACTCCTAAACTAGCCATTTTGCATCAGTCAGTCATTGAATAGAATACAGAAACTGTCTTGGCACCAGGGGCTGGATGCTTGATTTACTCCGAGTGCATGCCCTGAGTTCCACAGTCAAACTCTTTTTTGTTTGCTCCCCGTTTGGCCCCATGAATGTTGGGTTTCTTATACACGTTCTTGAGGCTGATGGTCTGAAATGTGCCCACACACACAAAGTACCCATTCTGATATTCATTCTCTAACATTGCTGATGCAATATTATTCACTTTGGGGCCCAGCCTGCCTCTACCTGATGCCAGTAATATTATTACCACTGACTTCAAAAGGGAGCAGAATCCAGCTTGTCATTTGTTCACAATTTTGCCTTTTGACTCTTGAGTTTCTGCTTAGTCAATCATGAGTTTCATGTAAGAGTATTCTCATTTATGGTCACTTTCAAAGGCTTATTATTTTTAATGCTGAACCATAATATGTTCTTCAGACATGCTAAACTGGATTAGACAGCTAGCTTCCAAGATATCATTTGATGTCTAGTACATACTAAAAAGACACCTGAGCTCCAAGCTCCGTATTACAGGAATTTATTATGCACATCTAGCTATACCATCTATATTCATTAGTCCCCATGAACAGCTTCACAAACATTGATGTTGAGCTTGAAGTGTAGCATATTCAGTCTGATCAAACTGCACCAAGCAAAACCTGAAAAACACCATCTGTAATTTAACATAATGTTTACAACTAGAAGGGGCTGAAATAACAGGCGTGGGAGTTTTTAGGACTAATTGATAAATTGTGCAGATTGTCTCTTCAGTTGTAAAACTCAAATTAGAAAATGAATAACATTGTAACTGTTTTTTATAACACACCTATTTTTGTATGGTGGAGGCAAGTTCTGGTTTAATGTGGGTGAAAGAGGGTAAGATAACTCTGGGGATATTGCTCAAGAAATGACACATCAATGGGCTTCATTCTTCTTTATATGAGATCCCTTGTCACTGAAGTAGTCTTAGGGTATAAGACATTAATGGAACAGGTACAAGGACACTATATCCACTTCTGAGCCCCACACTTCAAAGATGTTGAAAATTTGGGAAGAATTCACAAAAGAGCTGCAAAAAATTTCAGTCTGGAATAATTAGGCCTTCTACTAAGTGGCCTAAAAACCTCGGCTTCATAGTTTGTATAAAGAGACAGCTAAGAGTAGAGCTGGTGGGGATATTTTCAACTTAATGAAACCTTGACAAAATGCGCTATTTTGTGGAAGCCAGAATGCTTTGCAAAGTTGTATTGGCTGTGAAGAAAATATTTGAAGTCCAGGTCTCTGGTCATATGTGACTGAAGAGAGGGGAAAGGAATTTAAATGCTCAGGTTTTTGATCTGGAACCTTATGGAATTTTATTGAAATGTATTGTAAAATTACTGGAAGGTGGGGGTGGAAGTCATTACAAATGAAAAAAATACAAATGTCAGAACCTCAAAAGTTGTCAAAAATGGAATTGTCATCCCATAGTAGTAGATTCATAGATTTCTACAGTCGGAAGGGACCTGGTAGATCATCAGGTCTGACCCCCTGCTCCAGGCAGGAAAGAGCACTAGGATTAAGTAACCCCAGCCAGATGCCTGTCTAATCGTTTGAACACCTCCAAGGTAGGGGTAAGCACCACCTCCCTTGGAAGCCCATTCCATATTTTGGCAACCCTCACCGTAAAGAATTTCTTCCTGATGTCCAATCTAAATCTATTCTCCTTCAGTTTGTGGGCATTATTTCTGGTAACCCCAAGGGGAGCCTTGGTAAACAGAGTGTCCCCTATTCTCTGCTGACCCCCTCCGATGAGTTTGTAGACAGCCACAAGATCACCTCTCAGCCTTCTCTTGCAGAGGCTGAAGAGATTCAGGTTCCTTAGTCTGTCTTCATAGGGTTTTACCTGCAGGTCCTCAACCATATGAATAGGCCTCCTCTGAACCCTCTCGAGGTTGGTCACATCCTTCTTGAAGTGCAGCGCCCAAAACTGGACACAGTACTCCAGCTGCAGCCTCACCAATGTTGCACAGAGGGGAATTATCACTTCCTTAGACCTGCTCGTGATACACCTGCTGATGCAAGAAAAAGTTCGGTTAGCCTTACTTATTACCTTGTCACATCAGCAACTCGTGTTCATTTTTGTGTCAACCAGGACTCCAAGATCTCTTTCAGCTGTTGTGGTACTCAGAATGGTACCCCCTCTCCCCGCACCGTCTATAGGTGTATTGGTGAGTCTTTCTCCCCAGGTGCAGCACCTTGCATTTGTCCTCGTTAAATTGCATCCTATTCTGATCTGCCCACTTCCCCAGTCTGTCCAGATCTGCCTGGATCCGGTCCCTGCCCTCCAGTGTGTTTAGTATACCCCATAGTTTAGTGTCATCTCTGAATTTGGACAAGGTGCTTTGAGCACCTTCATCCAGATTGCTGATGAAGATATTGAATGGTACTGGTCCAAGGACAGAGCCTTGGGGGACACCATTGCCCACATCCCTCCAGGGAGAAACTGACCCATCCACCACCACTCTCTGGGTGCATCCCATAAGTCAGTTTTTCCACTCACCTTACTGTGAAAAAATCCACATCACAGCTACTCAGTTTACTCACAAGAATTGGGTGTTACACTGTGTCAAAAGCCTTTTTAAAATCCAGATAAATAATATCTACTTCCACTCCTGCATCTAAGCACTTTGTGATCTGGTCATAAAAACAGACCAGGTTATTCAGGCAGGATCTGCCTGCTATAAACCCATGCTGGCTGCCCCTTAACATTGTGTTACCCGCTGGCCCCCTGCAAATGTGATCCTTTATGCTTTTTTCTAAAGTTTTGCCGAGAATAGAGGTGAGGCTAAGTGGCCTATAATTACCCGGTTCCTCCTTCCTCCCCTTCTTGAAGATAGGGACCACATTGGCCCTTTTCCAGTCCTCTGGTAGTACTAATTAAGAGGTTACTTGCTTATAGTATAAAAAGTAGAGCACTGTTTCTATGGCAGTCATAATGAGATCCTTCAGTGGCTGGACAATTAAGTTTAGAAAGTACAGTTTAAAATATATCACACTTTATTTGTTTTTTTAACAGAGAAGAAATGAATTCACTGACCTAAAGATGTAACAAGTTTGCCATCACTTGATGTCTTTAAATCAAGACCGGATATCTTTCCAAAAAAGCATACTCTATAGCTCCTCCCAAAGTCATGAATTTGATGCAGGAATCCATCGGTGAAATTCCATGATCTATGTTATGCATGAGGTGTGATTAGAAAATTATAAACCTGTGAACCTTAAATATAAATGAGAATTATCCCCTATATCTTCATCATTTGAAAAGTTACATTGTATGATGCTTGGTTGCTTTTCTTGATGTACATACAATATGCTCCCCAAACTTTCAGCCCAGTTCCCCATCTTTTTCTCATCTTTTTTATGCCCTGATTATCAACAAATGATCCACATATAACAGCATTTTACTCTGAATAGTTTAATTAAAGTCCATATTTTTACTGCTAAATATCAGTAAGAATGATAGAATCTGACACTTCATGAACTTATAGATTCATAGATTCATAGACTGTAGAGTCGGAAGGGACCACAATGGATCATCGTGTCCGACCCCCTGCCCCTGGCAGGAAAGAGGACCGAGGTCAGATGACCCCAGTCAGGTGACTATCTAGCCTCTTCTTGAAGACCTCCAAGCTAGGTGATAGCACCACCTCTCTTGGAAGCCCATTCCAGATCCTGGCCACCCTTACTGTAAAAAAATTCTTCCTAATGTCTAACCTAAATCCATTCTCAACTAGTTTACACCCGTTATTCCTAGTCACTCCCTGGGGCGCCTTAGTAAACAGCGCTTCCCCTATTCCCTGTTGACCGCTCCTAATAAATTTAAAGGCAGCCACAAGATCTCCCCTCAGCCATCTCTTGTGAAGGCTGAAGAGATTCAGCTCTCTCAACCTCCCCCCGCCCCCCGTAGGGTATATCACGAAGGCCATTAATCATGCAAGTGGCCCTCCTCTGGACCCTCTCGAGATTCCC
>NW_005841915.1:1868846-1892783 GCF_000455745.1 Alligator sinensis | reverse complement strand
TCTGCCCATTGATCCAACCTGTCCAGGTTGGCCTGAATCTGCCCCCTGCCCTCTGGTGTACTAACTTTGCCCCATAACTTGGTATCATCAGCAAACTTGGAGAGGGTGCTCTCCACACCCTCATCCAAATCGCTGATGAAGATATTAAATAATATCGGTCCGAGGACCGAACCCTGCGGGACCCCACTGCCCACCTCCCTCCAGGCCGAGAAGGAACTATCCACCACCACTCTCTGGATGCAGTCCCTAAGCCAGTTGGCCACCCACCTGACTGTGTAGGCGTCCACAGTCTGCTAACTTCCCAATGAGGATAGGGTGTGAAACTGTGTCGAAGGCCTTCCTGAAGTCCAGGAAGATGACATCAGCCTCAGCTCCCACGTCCAGGCTGCATGTGACCTGGTCATAGAAGGATACAAGGTTTCTCAGGCAGGATCTACCTGTGACAGACCCGTGCTGGTTTCCCCTCAGCATCGTTTTCCCTGCTGGGCCTGCACAAATGTGTTCTTTGATTATTTTCTCTAGCATTTTCCCAGGAATAGAGTTAAGACTGACTGGTCTAAAGTTACCTGGCTCATCCCTTCTCCCTTTCTTGAAAATGGGCACCACATTGGCCCTTTTCCAGTCCTCAGGGACCTGGCCAGAGCACCACGAGTGCTCAAACAGCTGTGCCAGCGGCTCAGCTATGACACTGGCCAATTCTTTCAGCAGCCGTGGTTGGAGGTCATCCGGGCCTGTTGACTTGTACCCATCCAGCTCCTCCAGAATGAGGAGCTGAACTTCTTGGCTAGGGATGAAGAATGCTTAAGCAGTGGAACTGCCATTCATAATATGTGCTCTGATTGGCTTAGAGGTACAGAAAATTCTCTCAGTATACAACATAGATTAGCTCACTGTGGAAATATATATTGCATTGCCCTGGGAAAAAAAATAATTCAAACAAGATGACCTTTACTCCTGAGGTGCATTCTCTCCATAGAAAGCAGTATTTTCCCATAAACAATATATGTTTTCACCTAATTATAACAGGTTATGTGAAATAACCAAACAGAGAGGTCAGAAATACATTTGGTGAGCGAGAGCAATTCTCTGTACCATTCTGTTTCTGAAACAAACCACAAAATGACAGCTTAGTCACTCACTTAACTATATACACCACATTGATAGCTGCACAAATGAAGACACAGGGTGTATCTACATGTGCAATTAATTCAAAGCAATAAACTCCAGATCAGTGTGAGCTGGAGTAAACTACTCCTGGGTGCAGCATCTACATGTGCACCTGGCACAGCAACAATTTGAGCTGGGGTGGAGCAGTTTATGCCAGGGCTGCTCAGCTCTGGGCTCCAGGTGGTGGTGTTCAGCAGCAGAGTGGCTGGCTTTGTCACAAGTCTGCTGAAAATGCAAAGCCATGTGACTAGGTGGCAGGCAGGCATCTGGCCTCCTGCTGGCTGGGCTGACCAGGCTA
The DNA here is from genome assembly GCF_000455745.1 of Alligator sinensis. Lineage (NCBI taxonomy): Eukaryota > Metazoa > Chordata > Crocodylia > Alligatoridae > Alligator > Alligator sinensis. Next base: position 1,891,318 of record NW_005841915.1, on the reverse strand, counting down.
AATTTACAGGTGTATTACCCTGCTATAAGACAGTACTGTCCCCGACAGTATCATCTTACAACCGAGTTAATGAGTTTACTGAGGCCTAATACCATTGCAGATGTAGATGGTGATACTTTACTCCACAGCTAATTAGTCTACTCAGCAGTTAAGTGCACATATAGATGTGGTCACAGAGACCCAAATTTATCTCAGAAATAACTCAGGTGAAATGTATGGAGAGGTACTTCGGTGCCAAATTTACACCTACATTGTATGCATACTTGACAAATAAGATGTGGGCTCAGATCAAAAAAAATAACAGTTTTAGCAACTAATGGAGGTCATAGGTCATATTTAGATGCCTAAGTCCAAGGGTATCATCTGTAAATCTGTTACCTGATCTCTTAGACACCTGAAAAGCCATGGGTGCCTAAATTTTCACTAGTAACATTCTCTAGGCACCTAGAGCAGTGGTGCTTCTAGAGAGGTGGGTCAGATGCTTGTGACCCAGATGTATGACAGGCTACCACTCTCCTCCATTAGGTAGGGGAGGGTGAGCAGGGAGGGAGATGGTTTCCAATGTCACAGGGCAGGGGAGGAAGAGAGTTTATCTTTGGTAAACCATTCCTTTTATGGGGATGGAGGAGAGAGATTCATGAATGCTAGGGTCGGAAGGGACCTCAATAGATCATTGAGTCCGACCCCCTGTCTAGGCAGAAAAGAGTGCTGGGGTCGGATGACCCTAGCCAGATGCCTATCCAGCCTTCTTTTAAGATCCCCAAGGTAGGGGAGAGAGAAGGAGGGAGAGTAGGTAGCGCCTGTCATTGGGAAGGGGAGAGGAAGGGAGTGCTTCAGAAGGAATTGGTAGCATGGCTCAGGCCAGGGAGGAGAACACATTACGACCAAGCTGCTTGCTGCTGATCCCCTGTGCCATGGGCCAGATCCAGCCTGCGGGGCATAGGTTGATCTCTACCGACCATGCCAAAAGATGCAGTAGTAGTGTTTCTACTGCGCACACCAAAAGATCCTGCCATCTAGAGTGATCTGAATGGCCCAACACCTCTCATGCCTAAGGCCTTTGTGTCTAAGTCCTCCAGAACCCCAAACTGCTAAGTGTACTCTGAGAATATAGACCACACGCTGACAGCACTGCATTCAGTGCAAAAACAGCAGCAACAGCTACACCAACAGCTACTTTCTTCCAAAATTATTGCCTCACCTTTTATGCAATGGTTGGAGGACAAGGTAGTATGAGGTAGTGCTTGTCTTGTATGATAGCCTCCAACTTACCCAGAAAAATGGGACATGTAGCTACTCCCATTATTCCACCTGTGTTTTTTATTGGTGGTTTTTTTTGTGAGAAGGCAGTAATGATCAGCAAGATGAGATTGCTCCACTTTGTATCATGGGATTGTTTATCTCATATATAAAGTGTATGGTTTTTATATAATTACCTGTATGTTAGATAAATTCAATCTGAAAAACCAGATTGAGAGACATGATACTAACCACAGCTCTAAAACCAACCCTAAAGGCTAAGTACAGACAGTCAAAAAGCCCAAGGCTGAATCAATTCAGTCTTTGCAGGTTTGTCTAAGCTGCAAAGATTAAATTGAGGAACAACTGGACACACATTTACCTTTGATTCAGGAAATGCAGCCACATACTTGCAGTAGCTCAGGCCAGCAACTGGGAGGTATTAGAGCATGGCTGTCTAGCATTTCCTCTTCCTGCTACCCCTGAGGTCTCTGGGATTTGCAGTCCAGCATCGCAGAAGCATGACTTCACATGGTTGTCTATCACTTTCTCTTCCTGCTTCCAGGTACCTCTAGGATTTATAGTCTACAGTCGCAGCCAGCAGTAACTTTCAGTACATTTAGCAGAGCAGGGCAGCTTTGTACTGTAACCCCTCTACCTGGCCCCAGCCCCCAGCCAGGGTTTGCCTGGAGGGGTGGGGAGGCAGTCCCTGCCTCTCTCTCTCTTGTTCTCCCCCTCCTCCTCTTCCCCTTGCCTCCCCTCCCCTCCCCCCAACCCTTCTTTGCTAAAGCAGACCGCACAGCCCAGGGCTAGAAAGCCTGCTGGGATGCTGGGGGACTGTGATTTAACTTGAACCAAGAAGGGGTCTGGGATAGAAGTTTCATAAACCGGTTTGACCCAAATCAGTTAAGTCTGTCACTTCCTTCAACCAGGTTTATCTTAAACCAGTTTTAGCCATTTTGAAACTGGTTTATGTGCACTTAACTTCTGTTCTGTTACAGGTTTAAACCAGTTTTTGATTACTTAAACCAGTTTACGTATAACTTCTGTCCCTAGTCAAAATGTCTGCCACCGCAGTTAGTTATTGCTAGATTAGCAATCAGATGTTCAGGTATTACTGCTACCTCAACAGAATTCAGTAATTTTGTCACTCAAACAATGAGACAGATTCTTCACTTGGATATTCCTGGGCAGCCATACTGCTGCGTAAAAATTCTGAACTAGTGGGGAAAAGAGCAACGTGTAATGAAAGGTGGTAGGGCATATGTATATAAACTGATCAGTGAAAAATATGTAGTGGCAGAGTCCCCTGAAATGTTTCCCCAATGAAGGGATTCCAGATGGATTATACTCCTTCCTGATTCACAGAGGTGTTCAGTCACAATTGTAAAATATATATCCTTCCAACAGGGATGCTTTCTCCTACTAGTTTGTTTTGGGTTTTTTTTAAACCTGCTGCAAAGCCTTGTTCTTTAGCATGCCAGTTTCCTACCTTCCATGTATCATAAGTTTCTTTGATGTCCTTTAATTATGCTCAAATTTGCTAATGACATAGTCATTAGGTTTCAAAATTCAAAAAACAATGAAAATTGGCCTGCATCTTCTTCCATTAAAAGTATTTTTTAATCATTCTATCCTAAAAAGCTGTATAGAATAGCATGCATCCATTTACTGGTTTGGTATGAGATTACTGTTCCTCTTTTCTGTAAGCTTCTGGTCCAAAGGTAACTGAGACTAATAGGAGTTTTTAAATGTTAAAACAAATGACTGATTCAACAATTCCCACCTGTGTAGACTTTGCCCCAAGGCCCATGCACTTCAGTGAATTGTGAATTTAGGCACATCTTCCTCCATTTACATATTTTTGAACACCCCTCTTGACTATAATAACTATCTATTTCTGTTTCTGTACTCTTATGGATTGGTTGTGCATATTAAATAATAAGAAGCATATGCCATATGCTAGTATTTAACTTCTTGAGTAAATCTTAATTAGTTCAATATAACCAAACTAACAATTATTTTATTCTGAAATTGGTAGCAGATTAACTTTGAAGTTGTATAGTCCAATGTGTTAACAGAAGTAAAGGGCTAGTGATTTTGGCAAGTTGGTTAAAGCAATATGCTTGTAATTATTTCTGTTAATAGCAAGGTGCATTCATTCATTGATGATAAAGGTAATAATTTTGTTGGTCTCAGCGTCATTTCTCCTAGGATCTTTTTTTTATATCAGGTAAAGGCACCTGTGACTTGACATAATTCAACCCAAAGAATAGTTTCATTTCTAGCGAAGTCAGAACTATTTTCAAAAAGCTGTTAGGGTCTGTTGAATGAATTATGTAGTTCTAATTCTACCTCCAGTTATACAGGCATTGTTCATACAAGCATGATGCTTACAATAGACAGATGAGTTGATAAGAACAGTGGATGAGTTAATAAGAGAAGGGGGCGGGGCAGGAGGGGAAAGGGGATCTAAACAATAATGAAAGAGCATAGGACAAGAAAGACCCTCCAAAACCAAAGTCTAGTCCCTGCTGTTACAGGCAACCATATCACATAATTCCTTTATAAACTGATAAACCTCAACAAACATAGTGGTTTTGTTCCCACTAAAAATAATTGTTTTTGACATATTTAGTAATGCTTAGTATTTATATATGTCTTCCTATCTGTAGATATCAAAGTGCTTTGAGAAGTCTGCCGCAGGGCACTAAGGTGCCTGCTCCTTTAAGAGCAGAAACTGTCTAGGGAGAGGGCTCCTAGAGCCAGACAGAAGCCCACAGGTGCAGGTTACTATGGCAACAGGCTAATGAGAAAAATTAGCCTGCACCTCCCCCCGGGCAGCTGACTGGAAGAGGTAGGGCCCTGGGCATATATAAACCCCAGGGCTGAGACTAGAGGTTCAATTCTCTGGCAGCAGCTAAGGGGAAGGAGCCTTCAGGGAAGAATTGCCCGGGGATTGCCTGATATGCTGGGCTAATGGGGCTCCAGGAGCTCAACAGGTACCTTAGCCTACAAAGCACTTAGTGCTGGGGGCAGTTTGACTTTTAAAAGGGACAGAGCAAACCCTGAACTGCTTATATTATGTCATAGCCCAGGGGCTCATATTTAAGTTGCTGTTCATAAATTCTGGTGGATTGGGCTGAAGCTATTGGGGAAGGAGGAGGCCTCATTGGGGGCCCACCACGGTGTGGGAACCCAGCACCAGAGTGGGGTGCAGCAATAAGGGTGTGAGCAGACCCCAGTGCCAGAGTGGGACACAGCAACAAGGGCTGCGGAGAGCCTGGTGAGGACAAGAGGCTGAGTGGTACCAAGGCCCCGGGAGAGACAACGTTTAAATACCAATTGTGAGGCTTGGGGCATGGTAAAGGGGGGTGGTTTTGGAGCCATGCATCTAGCCCTTAAGGCTGAGGGTGTTCCATGGGGCATCCATTTTGAAGCGGGACCCCAAAGGGGTCTAAGAACCCACAGGGGTCAGTGGGGTCCATCGAGACCGTGTCCAGAATACCAACTTGAGGGCAGCTTCCTGATTTTATTAGAATTGCCAGCAAGACGTGGCGAGTGAGAAAGAGGGTGCCCGTTGGGCAGGATTGGCACAGTCAAGGAGCCCTAGGGGTATCACGGCCATCCTGGGGGACCCTGTGCCATGACAAAGTCAAAAGCAGTGGTTCTCAATGGACATGTCTGCACGAGACACTACTGCGCAGTCATTATTGTGCATTTATTTAGTACTTGCATTAGCAGTAATCTTTGCTACTGGACAGTAGCATCTCATGTAGATGTGCCCATTGAGAACCACTGCTTTAGACTCTCCAAAGCACTTAAGACAAGTGATGCTACTGTGCAGAAGCCTGATAATACTGCACAGTTGTGTATTAGCACTGTCTGTGCTGTGATGAGCTACTGCACAGTATTTGGCTACTGTGCAGTCAGCGTCTCATGTAGCTGCACCCAATCTTTAGATTCAAGGAATCCTTTTGTAGGCTCAAAATACTTCTCCATAACTTTGGTGAATTGAGCAGCTTCCCATTTAAAAAAACCTAACATTTATCATGCGTTGCTTGCCTCTTGGCAGAGGGCCCAGGCAGTGAGGGTGAGGGAAGAGCCAGGCAGGGACCTTGCCTGTGCCACAGCCTGTATTTATCATCTTATCTCACACCTTGTGGCACCTTCAAAGCATCTCATGGCACCCCAGGGTGCCCTGACACTCTGGTTGAGAGTCAGTTGTTTACAGCGTTAAATCCAGAAGTGGAAAAAATGAGAGATGGGAAAGGACTTGTCCTGGGTCATTCAGGGAATCTGTACCATAGGATAGCATCTGCATCTTTGACTTCTGATCTTGCACTCTATCAAGTGCCTCTCCAAAAAGGGCCTCTTTGTTCTGTACAATGCTTATTCTAGATGAATAGTGGAATGGAATAATTCATGTACCCACATCAGAAAATTTTAGATTGAGTTTTGCTGGCATTCTAGCTATTCAGCTACTATAGAAATTCAGCAAGCTACATAACTTTTGATCTCAAGAGTCAGGGAAGGACTGACACTATTTTTCTGTGGAAAGAGATACCTCCAGAATGAGCTAGCTGGATTTCAGCTGTACAGCTTCAAAGTCAAAATTAGTGAAGTGTTTGGTATTTTTTACATGTGAAAATAACAACATATGGCAAAACAGTCTCCTGTATAGGGTGTTTTATCTCAAAGGCAAGATCAGTTCTATAATATTCAAGAAACTGAATATATTTTTAAAAAATATTTGATATATTTGAAGATATGTTGATAAGAACAGGATAAGAGTGTCTTGGGTAAAAATGTGAGGTCAGTGGAGTGATTTTTGTTTATGCTATGGATGGATTTGGCCTGCTGTACCAGAGGCCAAAAGAAATGTCGATCTGTGCAGAACGATTTGAAGAATCTTTGTTTGTTTGTTTGTTTGTTTGTTTTTCAGCGCTGGACTGGGCTTTTAATTGTATTTTCAACTTGGATAGAGACTTTAGTTGAGATTCCATTCTGTCTCTAAGATGTCTAAAACTTTTTTGCTACAGCTCAAAAAAAGCGTGCCTCTGTCTCTCTCGCCTCTGGGATCTGATACTGTTCTCCCCAGGGTTGCCCAGGTCACTCATTCTCTCTGGGCCAGACTTGTGGCCCTTTAATTATGTTAGGATTTAACTTGGCTTTCTTGTTCAGAAGGGTTGATGTCTACCTGGAGCAGGTGGCAGCAGGCCCAACCCCTCTTGCCAATAGCCTTGTCACTGAGGCATCCATTGAGGGAGTGGAGAGAACTGGATTCTAGGCCCATCTAACCCTGAGGGGGTTAGAAACCATATTTCCCACTTTTGTTGAAAGTATGCTAACTGTAAGACTATAACTTAGCTTAGACTGAGGGCATCTTCCATCATTGCTATTGAAGCTGGGCACCTGAGTGATGTAAGAGGCCCCAGGACCAAAAGGTGAGCATGTAAGATGGGGCTTTGTTAATGAAAGGACTACTTTGGTTTCTGTGTACAAGTCTCCATTCTTGTGAGCGACCTAAACAAAGCCACTACATAGTATCAGAAGAAACTCAGCATTAAAAACAGGGCTGGCCCACCATTTTTGGGCCCCTCTTGCATTTTGGGCAGCAGCGGAGGGTAGGGGGTGAACAGCTGGACATGAAGCTGGTAGCAGCAAGTGGCTGGACACGGGGGCATAGGCAGAGGAAGAAAACAAAATGGGGGGGGGGCTGAGCATGTGCTCACACATGCTTTCCCCCCCCCCCCCCATGGGAAAGTCTGAGTGGGGAGGGGGAAAGGGCCAAGGTGGGAGTGGCATTGCCCAGCGCTGCATCGCCCCGGCCCCAGCTACCTCCTGGCCCTGGCCACACCAGCCCCAGATGCCACACCGGCCATGGCTGCCTCCCAGATCTGGCTGCACTGGCCCCAGCCCCAGCTGTCTCCCAGCCCTGGCCACACAAGTCCCAGTGCCTGGCAGCCTCCTTGCTGCTCCACTGGCCCCAGCTGCCTCTTGGCCACACTGGTGCTGGCTGGGCCAGCCTCTTCCATCTCCCGGCCCCAGCACCTGCCCTGGCTACACCAGCCCTGGCCCTGGTTGCCTCCCCACACTGGCTCCAGTCAGGGGGGGCCAGAGCTGGGAGTCAGAGCAGGGCCAGCCTTGGCAGCACTGCTGAGATCCTCCAGAGGTGCAGTGCTGGGCAGCCAAAGTAGGGAGGGTACGTGGCCCCCTGATCTTTGCATGAGTGAGGGTGGGCCACAGTTACGAGTGGGGCTCAGTCTCTGCTCCATGTCTCTGCATCAGTGCTGCCATGTGTATCCCGCTGCTGGGTGTGCTGGGCAGTGTGGCACATGGTGGCGCCTGTGGCTTTCGAAGCGGCAGTGGCGAGGCATGGAGACATGGAGCAGAGGCTGAGCCCAGCTCGCAGCTGTGGCCCTTTCAAAGATGGGGGGCCATGTGCTTTGGTGCTGCATCTCTGGAGGAGCTGCTGGGCTCTGATTGTCCCATGACCCTGCTGGGCCAGGGCCCCAGTCATCGTGAATGGGGCCTGGGTCGGGTCGTGGGACAATTCCCACAGTGCAGGAGGGAGTGGGCCAGGGGCAGGGGTGAATGATTTGCCCTTCTCCTACCCCTCTTTCTCCTGCACTGTGGAGGTCTTGATTTGCCCTCCCCACAAGCCCATGGAAATACAAAAAACAGATTAAAAGAAATTTGCCTGCCTGCTCTGATCCTGCCAGCGAGTGTGCAGGGTAGCTCAGCGTGACCGTCCCTCCCCCCCTGTTGTAGGACCCTGCGGCTGGGCTGCCCTAAAACAATGCCTGCTGCTGCCCTGTGTCCGGGGGGCTGAGACCTGTTAGCCCCCCACTTCCACTGCCTATGCACAGGGGTCCCCTTAGCTGTGGGGTCCCCTGTGGCTTCAGGTTTTGCAGTATAGGACAGGCTGGCCCTGATTAAAAAAGAAAGTGTGCATCAAAGGTACGGACACAGCATGTTTGTAACAGATGTGGATTGCATACAACAAGATAAGAGGAGCACTGACTTCTGAAGAAGAGGTGAATGAATTGGCACAAAGTGAACGTTTTTGCATGAATACGCTGCAGAGGCAAATAGACAAGTTTGAAGCAGTCGGAGAAAAATCTACAAAGAAAAAGAAGTTGGAAAAGAATGACATGGCATTCTCATTACAAAACCACCTAAAGAAAAAAGATGGTGAAGCCTATATAATTGTTGCAGTTGCTGCAGAAAAACCTCCCATACAATTTAAGAGGCACAAGTGAACACAATCCCAGAGACAGCGTGGGGAAAAGTCTAACTCATATGGCATTGAGATCATCAATACCAAGACTAGCAAGACATTCTGGAGGCCATCTACTCTGAATAGCGGGGAAATCAGATGTTTAATGCAGGTATAAGGAAAATGTTACTGTCTAGGTTTCTATGTATTAAATATGTCAGCAAAATCAACCCTTATGTTTGCATTAAACATCTTATTTCCTCACTATGTAGGGTAGGTGGCCTCCATAATGTTTTCCCAGTCTTGATATTGATGGCATTAGTGTCATACTGGCTAGACTTTTCCCACAACTTGTCTCCTGAATTAAGTCTTTGGTGTCATCCTAGCACAGAAACTGAACCGTTGAAACAACTCAGTTCTACATAATACAGAGAATAGAGAATTATTTAGGTGAAATTAGAGATGTGTACTGCCCCTAAAAGTGGAACTACACCTAAGGAAGGAAATATGTACTATCTTGTTGAAATGAGTGAGGAGAGTGATCCTAACAACCGCATATAAGCTCTTATGGGCAGCAAAAACAAAGAGCTGAATTAGAACCAGCACAAAAACAATTATATATTCGTAAGAAAGAGTAGTAATATTCTCCTAACCATGGCAGAAGATTTAATTTCAAACCCCAAGAGATCCCACCTGGAGTATTTTGTCCCGTTTGGGGTCCGACACTTTAAGAAGTAGGAGGACAGTTAGGAAAGTGTCCAGTGCAGAGCAAAAGAAATGATTAGGGGCCTGGGAAGCAAAACTTAGGAGGAAAGGATGGAAGAACTCGGGTTATTTAGTCTGGAGAAGAGAAGATGCGGGAGATTTGATAACAGCTTTCAAATACCTGAAGGGTGACTACAGAGAGGCTTTCTCTATGGCTATAGAGGACTAGGACTAGGAGCAATGGCCTCAAGTTGCAGCAGGGAAAATAAAAGTTGAAGATTAGGAGGAATTTTTGGTCAAATTTTGGACAAGCTACCTGGAGAACTGAGGAGTCTCCATCCTTGGAAGTTTCTAACATCAGGTTAGACCAGGGGTATGCTATTCCTTTCAGAGAGATTCAAAACCAGATAAAATAAGGACTTAGGTGCCTTAATTAAGGATTTAGGTGTTTAGATTCCACTTTGGGCACCCAAGTTGAAATATGTGATCCTGAAAACGCCTGCTTTTCTGCTGCCTAACCCTGATAGCAGCTGACCTCTATAAGCATCTTTATTTCTTAATTTCTCCAGTCCCCCAATGTATGATGTCCTCCCTTCATGTGGACCTTAGACTGCCTCCAGGCCTGACAAGGCTGAGTTGTTGGGCACCTACCACATCTTTGCCCAATTAGTCAGCAGAACCAGCAGGGTACAATACTGTGCACTATCAAACAGAAACAGCAACATGAATACAATTAACCCTCATTCTGGTTCCCACCACCCAGAACTAAAAAATACATGAATTGCATGAGCAATCGCTATGTTTCAATGCTGCCATGTTACGGAGCAGGTGAGATAATATTCAGCAACCCAGATAGTCATCTTAAGTACTTTCATGGCTTCCTTTACTTGTACCTGAGCAATTCATCACCTTTAATGTGTTTTTTCTGCAGAGTACCCTGGAGAGATCAGGAAGTACTATTCTTATTCTGTATTTATGGACCTGTAGCACCGAGCCATTTAATTTATTCCTTAAGGTCACTATACCAGGGTGCCATCCCCAGGGGTGTCTGTAAGCCCCTGGAGGCTGCAAAATCACCCTTTTCTTCCTGCTCACTCTTGGAACAGTCTCCCCTTCACTTGTGTGCTACATATTGATAAAAGGGAGGCTACCGCAGGGCTTTCAAGATCTGGTCTTGCCCTAAGGACTACTAGGTTGTGGTCCTTTGCCCTCTGGGCTAGTTGCATGGCTCCATACCTCCCCTACAGTATGCCCCATGCCGCGCAGATTTTGAGTCACCAATTGGGTGGCACACTTGTCCCTTCATTTCCAGGCCTTCTTTCCTTTGTTGGGGTTTTAGCCTTCCTGTCTTCCACGCCTCTACTCTGGCTGGTCCTGCAGCCAAAGTCCACTGTGCTAGCCTGGCTTCTGGGTCCCAGCCTCTGCTCTGCCAGTTCTCAGCCCCTGCTCAAGCAAGCATGAGGTGGGGGCTGGAGAGCCTATTCCCTGCTCAGCTCTGATCATGGATCTGGGTGGGGAGCAGGTTCCCCAGCCCCTGCCACTAGAGAGCTACCAGCGCCAGCTCCATGACAGTGGAGTTGCTGCTGGGAGATGAGGAGCTCCAAGCGCCCTGCTCCCCGATCATGATGGCGAAGCAGGGGCTGAGAGATAAGAATCTCCCAGTACCCAATCATGATTTTCGAGCGGGGGAAGGAGTGGGGCTTGGAGCTCCCTGCTGCTTGGGTAGGGGGACATAGTCTGCTCCCAGTCTCCAGTGGCAGAGCCCACCCCAGCAGCAAGCAGCTCCCAGCAGCAGGGAGCAATCTCCCACCCCCTGGTGGCTGGCTGACTGGGAGCAGATTTTGTCCCTGTCAGGTGACTACACACGTGTTACCGTGCAGGAACGATTCACGAGTAAATTTGCTACTTGCAGTTGCAGATAGTCAAGAAGGGCTTGATGTAGGAACTTAGAGGAAATCTTCCTGGGGCCTGAGCCACCACTGATTATGCTTTGAGCTACAAGCAGAAAATAAAATGATCTCTTCATACGGTAGAATCTGTACAGCAGACTTTCAGATGCAGGAGTTGTTGACGCATTTTTATTTTTAACATGGCATGAATCAACTTATTTCTTGAAGATATTTTTACAAATATTTTATATGTGCATACACACTATGTTGGATTAGGCATTCTTCTAAAATTCATGCCCCTACGTGCTGTTAACATAACATCCAAGCATCTTCTGTGTCAGAAAGTACAGTGGAGATGAGAGGGGCACAAAGAAAGACTTTTATTGGAAGCAAAGTGGCTATTCATCTGTGAAAAAATCTATAGCAACAAAACAATAAAATTCAAACCCTGAATCTGAGAGAAGCAATGGCATGGAACCAAGGGTGTTTTTGCTAAAGCTTCCTTGTGTTTTGCTCAGTGACATGTCACACTCATTATATTTGATTCATTGGTTTCAGTGTCTAGAGCTGAGCACTGGTTTCAGCAACCAATTTTAAAAGGGGAAAAAAAAAAAAAAAAGATTGCTTAGAAACCAGGATGAGCACCAGTAACCCTGATTGTTTTAGACACGGTCTTATGATGAGTCATAATACCAGAAATGGTCAGGACACCACTAAACCTGAGCATGCACTTCAAGGATTTGGATTGTGCAGTGTTTGAACAGCATTAAAAAGAAGAGTTTCTCATGATGTCAAAATCTGAGACAACATTAAGTTGTATTCAGCGTCATGTCAGCTAATCATGATTAAAACCTGATAGTTTCTCGGGGAGAGTGACCCCAAAGTCAAGGTCAGGCCAGTGTCATTTAATTCCTGAGCTTCCACTTGTGTTCAAACATGATCATGTTTTCTAATTTGAACAAGCCCCTCATGTGCCAGGTGGGGGTTGTACTATGTTCTGTTGACTGCACTCAATGCCCATTGGAGGTTTTGGGTTAAATATTCCCAGCATACTAACCCATCTATAAAATGGGGAGAACGTTAGTGCCTATTTCCCATGCTAATGTTTCATGTAACCAGTGGTTTATCAATGGTAAGATATGCTCAATATCAAGAATGAGAATTATAGAGATCATTGAATTACCTTCTAGTTAGTTTGCCATGCAGTAGGCCTTGGAGCTCATTATACCTGCCTCAGCAGATGATTTTTAAGTTATCTGCTTTAACTGCTTCAGTTCTTTCAAAACTATTAGAAAACAGACATGTAAATAGAAGAGGGTGAGGGCACAAATATATTTTACACCATCTTGCTGGCAGGTCAGATAAAAGCACCTCCCCCCCCCCCTTTTTTTAAGCCTGGCAGGGCAAAAAAAAGCCCCCCCCCCCCCCCCTTTTTATAAGCCTACATCCTATAATCTTTATCAAGCTTTCTCAGGAAAAAAAAATCTACTGGAGTCAGTGAGGGTCTTGCCTAACTAAGGACTATAAATCTTGGCCATTTGTTAAGTAATTTCCTGACTTTCTGCTTTTGCTTGTATTTTCTGGTCAAAGATGATGGGCACTCCTCTGCTTGTCCTAAGGTGCTTCTCTGTTTCAGGCCAGAGAAAGAATTGCTGGAATTGGAAAAAAATGTTTCCTTTTGTAGCATGGCGCTTCCACTTTGTCTTCCAAGAAGAGCAAGATTTTTTGAAAGGGGAGAAAGGAAGAGAGAGAATAATGGCAGATATTCTCTCCAGCAATTTCAGCATGGCTTCAGAGGTGAACTTTATCAAAAAGAAGGGAGGTAGCGGCATAACTGAAAGACCATGCAGACATAAGACCCTGTGTGGCTGTTTCAGCCCTTAACCATCTAGTGTTTTTTGTGACCGGTTCTGGGACCTAGTTCTTTTTCCTGATGATGGCAATAATAGGTTTCCTTTTGACTAATTCTCTCTCGTTCAGCAGCACTGGCTTCATTGCTACATTGGGGATACATTTTTGACTGGATCCATATGGTAGTCCTTTCTTAAATCTACATCAAGTCATGTTCTTAATACTCAATTTAGTTTTAGGATCATCTGAAATTCCCTATTGTTACTTTATCATCAGTAGAGCTCCATGAGTATTGCAAAAGTGGGAACGCTGTTGGAAACCAGCTGCCAGCACTTTCTATTCATTGTCATCCAGTGCTCCTCTGAGTTTAGCTGATGAATTTGCCTTCAGTTATGTCTGAACTATGTATGGCAAGTCTGACCCCCACAAACATAGTAAACGTGAAGCATGTGCTAGAGAAGTGGTGCGGCAACAGCCTTTGGATCCCTGTGCTGCCTTTCCCTGAATACAGTGAACAACAAGTGTGAGATCTAATTCAGCTCATTAGACCTAAAGGAGCTAATTATGAAGTACATAACCCAGTGTCCTGAAAGCTCAGGTTTGGGTCAATTTTTGTGTTGTAGGATGTGAACAAAGCAACACTTGCAGAGCTGGGTTGTGTGTTAAATAAGCACCAGCTGTTGTGGTGGCAAGGTCTGGTTTTGGTAGAAGACGTCCCATTCATTTGCATGGGAGTTTCACCCATGCCAGTTGCAGCAGAAACTGGTCTCAAGCCTCTAATTAATGCTATACATCGTCTATATATCTACGGAGTGTCAGACAAGAATATTGAGTCCTCATTTTAAATAAATATTGAAGAACCTGTAACCAGCTTGCTAATATTTATTATTTTGTTGAGTAGGCCATGATCCCTCTTCTCTTGTTTAAAATTTAAAAAAGGAACAAGGCACAGAGAGGTGGGAGAGTACAGATGGACAGATGCTATAGTCAGATTAAGAAAAGGAGACTTCTTATTCCAGTCAGGTAGTGGGTTATTAATTCCCTCAAGTGGTTCTGCACATGTCATAAACCACAAGAGCAGTTTAGCTCGAGAGGTTCACAAATGTCAGTGGGACCCCAGGAATTACAGCTATCTCGGATATTGCTTGTTATGTCGGGTATATTATCCTTCCCCCCCCCAAAGAAAAAGCAACATTGCCATGTTGCAAATACCTGAATACATTTTGGAACATTAAGCATAAAATATGTTGTGATATCTATTTAATGCACACCATAATTTTCCCAATGGAAAATATAATGTAAGGAAAAAGCTGGCACTTAAACCCAGCATTTGGCTACATTTCTGCAAGTCCCAGTGCTCACTTCCCACAATTAGAGATGCCAACAAGCTCTCCAAGGTTATGGTGCCTCGGTTTTGTGTCAAATGCTTTTGCTTCAAGTTTTAGCACTCCTCTTATGCTCACAAGCATATCTCTTTGATTGTCATGGGGCTGGAAAATAAAGAGTGAGGAAAAAGTGGCTCGGCTGTCTCAGAGGAGAAATTGTATAGTTTGGTTTTCAAGTTGAGCTCACAGGGCGCTGTTCAGGAAAGAACATTATGCAGTCTTTCAGCATGAAAACCCACAAGATTAGATCTCTCACCTGTTGAAATGACTCAGAAATCCATACCCCATTCTGCAGCCACCTTATTATCTCATCTAATTACCGTACAAGTTCTAACTGCAGGGATGTTTGATAATCTGCTAAAAAGGAAAGTTCCTCAGTTGGACTCTAAATGTCCATGCAGCAATGTTTTTACATGTGGAAGCTTTGAGAATTTTTTTTTTTAAGCCCACGTAATAATAAAAGTTTTGCAGGATCAAGGACAAGTTGCCTTTTATTTTCTAACTACTGTGATTTTTCTTGCTGTCACTTTGAGGGGCACAGCAAAAAATTGGGACTAAAAAGGGACTGATAATTTTTATCCTAAAATTTCTCTAAGATGCACACTCTGTGGCCACAACAATTTGGATTTTTGTTAAATAGAACTTATAATTGGTAGGCAACATATTTTCTTTACCGCACATTAAAGCTTCCCAACAACTAAATTAATAGTCAGAGATTGTGTTACTGATTTATTTCTGTATTGGAAATAGGTCAGGCTTGAGTCTGGACAACTTCCTACTGTGCACTTTCTCTGCAATTCTTTGGTACAGTAGTGAAGGATTAATTTTATGGGGAGTGTAATTGTTACAGTATGCTGGTACCTTGTTTACTTGGACTTTGTAAGTCCCACAACTCATAATACACACACAATAAACAGTAATTTTCTCTTTTTAGAAAATATGTAATAGCTGACTGCTCTACTATAATTTTACACAATACAATAGAACACATTTACTTACTGAGGGTAAAGCATCGTTATGAACAAACCAAGCAGAGATTTAGAATCCGGCCCCAAATAGGTTAAGGGAACTTGCTTGTAATCAAATTGCATATCCACCTCATTTATACATTTAATTATTTTAATATGATTTTGATTGTTGAAAAGTATGTCGTACCAAGACAGCCTGTAATAAAACCCATTTTGTTTAGCAGTGCTAATTGTTGCATTTCTTTGTTTGCATGCAGCCAAAATGTCACCGGTGGGGATACAAAGTAAATGACTTTCCAACAGAGCAAACAAAAAGTGGACTAGAAGAAATGATCAGGGACAAATACATTGCAAGTGTTTAAGTTTTACCACATGCGTAGCTCTATTTTCTTTAAGAATCTTTGTTTAAAATAAAAACAATGATATATATATTTTAAACACAATCCTGTACAGAAAGTGTTTTTTGTTGGTTTTGTTTTTTAATAGTATTGATAAAATAGTAATTCAGTAACTGAAGTCTGAATGGAAAGTAACTGCTTTAACAGCTTCTGTGCAGTTTTATTAGGTACAGGTTCTATTGGAAAGGTCAATATTAATAGGGAAATAATCTTACACTATAATTCAGAGTAGATGATGTTTCAAAACAAGATGCATGAAACAACATATTAAAATTAATTCAGCATTACCTCCTGAGGAACAGGCACAGAAACCAAAGGGAGGTGCCAGGAAAAAAATATTCTACATACTAGGGTAGCTTATCTGTTACTGTGTTTCCTACAGCTGTCTGAAATTCAGATCCAATAATTACAAGGAGAGACTAAATATAAATGGATCAATTCCTGAATGGCAGGATGTTTCAAGTGGGGATCCACAGGGGGTCTGTTCTGGGCCCAGTGGAGTTTAACATTTTATTAACTACTTGATCACAAAGATAGAGATGACACACAAACTGAGAAGGCATTCAAACCCTTGGTATCATGAGATTAGACCTGAAATGTTGTTGATAGACTCAGAGAACTGGGTTATATAAGAAATTCAAGGTGGGGAAATGTAAGGTAATATATCTAGGGAAGAAAAGCCACATGTGCAAATATGGAATGGGAGGTGAGTACCTTGGGCACTGCATTGGGTTTTAGTGAATCGGATTCAACACGAGTCAAGATGCAAGCAAGGCATTGCCAAAAAAAAAAAGGCAGATGCAGTTTTGGGCTGCATGTACAGGAGTTTTGTACTTAAGTTATAGGTGGCAATAGTAGCACTCTATTCGGTGCTAGTTAGGTCTCAGCTAGAGTACTGGGTGCAGTTACGGGCT
Source organism: Alligator sinensis (assembly GCF_000455745.1). Classification (NCBI taxonomy): domain Eukaryota; kingdom Metazoa; phylum Chordata; order Crocodylia; family Alligatoridae; genus Alligator; species Alligator sinensis. Next base: position 1,874,747 of record NW_005841915.1, on the reverse strand, counting down.
CTGGCAATTTAAGGGAGATATGGAGAAACTGGAGAGAATCCATAGGTGAGTAAGGAGATGATACAAGGATTGAAATGCAAGTTAAGGAAAGATTGAGAGAACTTGGTGTGTTTAGTCTGAAGAAAAGGAGAATGGCACGATAACAATCTTCCAATATTTTAAGACTGCCATAAAGAACAAGGAGAACATCTGATTGAAGGTGGTTAGCTTTGTGTTTAGCATAAACTGCTAGCTTTGTGTTTAGCATAAACTGCTAAACACAAAGCTAGCAGTTTATGAATCTGTCTTGCTGCAGTTTCATGTATTAAATCTCAAGGGGGAAAAAAAGCTTTCTAACTATCAGAACAGGAAACCTGTAGGAGCTCTTTCATTGGAAGTTTTCAAGAAGACCTTGGTTGCCTGGGACCAAACAGAAATAGAGCATCTTGCATGTCTGCAGGGGGTTGGAACGGAGGTCCTTTCTGACACTGATTCTGTAATTTTTCTGATTATCTCTACTGACTGTCACTTGGTTCACTTTTTGGCTAGGTAGATAATTGTTTTGTATCATTGTACCTTATTTTTCATTGCCAAGGGCATGGCTCTGAATTTTGCTAGTAGAATTTGCTAATGAATCGAGTAGTTAATTTAACTTTTTGCCTGATATTGAGTTCTTGTGTGATTCCTTTCCCCCCGCCCCCACCCCCTTTCAATTTGCCTAAGGAAGGACATTCTCTTTTCTTCATGACTACCAAAAAGCAGGGATCCGGGATTCTGTTTACTACATAAAAAATGCAGTAAGACCTGGATTTTTCTTATTTTAAGGAGGAAAAACCTGGGTTTCTCATTTGAAAGAGAAAAACCCAGATTTTCTCCTTAAAAGGAGGAAAACACGAGGAAACGGTGGGTTTTCCCTTGCAGGCTGGCAGAGTTCCAGCCTGCAAGGGCCTGGGGGGAGTGGGAGGAGGGTCAGGCAAGGGCCCAAATGCATGTGTGCATGTACACATGCACATGGCTGCCAGGCAGCTTGGAGAGCAGCTTCCACAGGTAAGTCTGGTGGGGGGGTTGGTAGCGGGGGAGAAATTGAAGCCCCTGTAGTGAGGGAAGGAGGGAGTTGAGCAGGGCTGGGGTTGCTGATCAGCTGGGGCAGTGTGTGGGGCTTGGGGCCCAGGGCCACAATGTGTGGCTGTAAGGCCTGGGTGGGAAATGGGACGGGGCTGTGGGCAGCTCATCTGGTAGGGGAGCTGGTTCCCTGCTTCTGCATTCATTCCCAGGGACACATGGAGGGCACATGCCCCCCAGATTTGTGCATGGGGCTGGTGGACTTGAGCTCCCTGCCCTGCTGCCCTCCCCCCAGGGCCTCCACAGCCTGGTGGTGGGACCTGGAATAGCGGGGCAGAATGGGACAAGGAAGCTCAGTACTGCCACCACCACGAGCCCTGTGCCACCATGGCAAGGTGCCCCCTGCCCTTCTGGTAGCAGCAGGGGTGGTGGCATGCAGTTGTGCCCCTCACTGCTACTGTGGGGTATAGGAGGTGCCTCGCCATAGTGGCACTGAGCTTCCCTGCCCAGCCCTGCTCTGCCCTGCTGTGCTGCGTCCCACTTTCTGGGCTGCAGAGGCCCTAGGGAGTCAGCAGGGTGGGGAGCCCCAAGCCTGCAGCAGGCAGCTTGCATCCACAACCTCCATGGGCTCTGCTCTGGATGTACTTCCCATAGGGAGGGGAGCTGGGCTCTGCACTCCACTGCCATAGCTGCTGCCTCTCAGGGGCAGCAGCTGGGGTTTAGGTGCTACTCTGGATGGCAGGGAGCTGCAGACCTGGGTCCCTGGCCCCAAAGCCTTGACATCTGGGGGCCCCTGGCAGGGTTGGGGAGGTAGGGGGCTGTGGGTGGGGAGTGAGGGGCACCACCAGGGCTGGTGGGGTTGTGGGGAGGGAGTGAGGAGCACAAGCAGCGCCAAGGGGGCTATGACTGGACCCACATCCTGGTGAGCAAAGAGGGCAGGGGGAGCTCTGATTTTCTATTATAAAAAGAACTCGGAAACAAATGCTAAAAATTATAGGCATTTAGAATTTATTTTATTTATAGTGATTGAGGCACTGGTAGGCTTCCAAATTGCTTTAAAGTTGTAATATATCAAGAAAACATTGTGTTCAACTGATACCTATACAAATATACAGAGTTACTTTTCATTTTAATTGCAGAACAAATGCAGATTTGGGGGGTTTAATCAGAGAATTTGCAATTTTTAAACAGAAGGCCAGGATCCCTGCTACCAAGGTTAGTTGAAAATTTGCTATTTAACCCTTATTGATAGAAAAATGTGTTCAATTAAACTAAATGTGGAAAGTGTCTGTTGCTCTTTTTATTATTATTTTGCAGGGGAAAGAAACCGCTAATCTCCATTTTCTTCAGCCAAAGTTTTGGGTTCGGGGTGTTTCTGTTTTGATGCAATTTGTCTGCTAGGTATTGTTGCCAATGACAAAAAATCTGAATATATTTCTTTAAATTTAATATCAGTTTGAACTTCCACTGAAACCTGGAAGACCTTTTCATAGGCATCCTTGATATGCAATACTTCCTTACTTGGTAGGAATGACTCCTCCATTGTACAAAACAAAGTAAACTTAACTGTGGGAAGGGACATGCAAAAGAAGCATGGAACAACTATTAATGAGTAACAGTATTGGCCAACAGCATATACATCTAACTACTGTCCCAGGTTGCTGGATAATTGTCCTAAATTAATTAATGGTACATATGTCCAAGTAGCTAACATACTCATACAGTAATCACGTCCCTTTGTCTAATGCACATCCACTCGGTGCATGGGTATTCTTCCAACCCAGTTCAGGGATGACAGTGGAAAATGTCCATTTTCCCCAGGGGATGAAAAGCCCTTTTCCCACAATTGTGCTAATAGCTTTTAACGTTTAGGAGATTTTGCCATCCACAGTTCTCTGCAACCTGCTGAGAGTGTGTCTTCCTATGTTCTGGTTCCAAACAGACAATCAAAAAAAAGAAGTTCCTTGCTGTCATTCATGATTCCCCAGCTTCAGCCTGTTGTTATACATTGCATGGCAAGTAAACAATGGTATTTAGATAAAGACGATAATTAGCTGCCATGACTAATTATATGCTAATCCTCTTTTAGTATTGCCATGTTATAATAGAGATGCTTTTTGAGAGGTTTTATGTTGCCCTCTTGGGTTATATAATTCCACATTTTTCAACCTTCCTCTATTTTTAAACCCCCCAAATTTAAATTTTGGCTAATTACCCACAGCTGCTGGCACCCACACAGCCACCAGGGTCTCCACTCATCCACAACGAGTGACAGGAACAGAATTCATGATCACCTATTCCAAAAGGATATACATAATTTGTAATTCTGTTCCACTAAGGTTCTTATACTGACTTGTATATGAACATCACTGTGAAACTAAGCCAGAGGCAGAACAAGTCAGCTGGGCCCCTGGGGCAACTGTGAGATGTGGCTGCTGCTGTAGCACCAGCACAATTGTGTGGCTTCAGTGGCAACTGCTATTTCTCTGGATCTCCTCCAAGTTAGGGCTTGGAGCTGCTTTCTCAGTCACCCCATCTTAGCTACATTACTGCTATAAGCAGATGTATGTGTGGAAGTCAGCACTACTCCTTATTCATAAAAAAAACTTCAGCAGATCCTATATATCCATTTGCTCATAGATGGAGGTATTCACAGAATCCAGTACATTACATATGTGATAACAACCATCTTGACTGACACCAGGGAATGAAATGGGCTCTCCAAAACAAAAACCACTAGTCCTCTATGGCTTGAGCTAGTGTGTCTCACCTTCTGCATAACACAGAAAGGGGGACGTGTCACTTATATTTATCATACGTACATACCTGCTTGCTTAGACATCAGCTCAAGCAGGACTTCCATCCTTAGGAAGACCAAGAATTAAACAGAGAGTTGAAACCATGCATTTCCACAGTTTGAGGTCAGTAATCAAGTTCTTAAGCTGGGAGCTGTAATATGTTTTATTTAGTTGAGTTTGTCTTCAAATGGTGCTAGTCTGACGACATCATTACCTGAAATCATGTCTTCTCTGTTTAAAATTCACAAATCCTCTGATTAACACCCTTCCCTCCCACAAATCCATGATTAAAATGAAACACTATTATATATAGGTATCACTTGAACACAATGTTTGATATATTTATGATTTTGAATCAACTTTGAAGCCTACCACTGCCTCAATCATTATAAAAAAAAATAAAAATACATTCTAAGTATGTATACATATTGGTATCTGATTTGAGGTTTTTTATCATGGAAAATCAGAGCTCTCCCTGTCCGCTCTGCTCACCAGGATGTAGATCCAGGTGTCTCACTCCCAAGCAGCAGCCCCCCAGCCCTGCCAGTGCCCCTCACTCTATACCCACAAGCCCCCAGGCTCCCAGCTCTGCCACAGGGGGTCCCCAGCTGCCAGGGCTATGGGGCCAGCGACCTGGGTCTACAGCCCCCTGTCCCTAACAGCAGCACCTGAGCCCTGGCTGCCTCCTGCGGAAAGTAGTGGCTGCTGCAGTGGAGTGGAGCATGAAGCCTGGTTCCCTCTCCCCCATGAGAGGCATAGCTGGAGAGGAGCCTGTGGGGTGGGGGGAGGTGGATGCGGGTTGCCCACTGTGGGCTTGGGCTCCCTACCCTGCTGCTCTGCCCTGCTGCCCTCCCCCTGGGGCCTCTGTAGCCCAGCTGATGGGATCCAGTGTGGCAGGGCAGGGTGGGGCCAGGCACAGAAGCTCATTGCCACCACTGGGAGATCTGTGCTGCCATGGCAAGGTGCCCCCTGCCCGCCTGGTAGCAATGAGGGGCACAGCTCCATGCCGTCACCCCGACTGCTGCTTGGAGGGTACGGGGTGCCTCGCTAGGACAGCGCAGGGCTTGCAGCAATAACGAGCTTCCCTGCTTGGCCCTGCTCTGCCCTGAAGCACTAGGTGTCACCTGCTGGGCTACGGAGGCCCCTGGGGGAGGGGAGCAGGGTGGGGAGCCCATGCCTCCAGTGGGCAGCTTGCATCTGCTCCTGCCTCGTGCACAGATCTGGGGGGCACATACCCCCTCTGCTTCCCCCCAGGAGTGTATGTAATCCCTCCACCCCCCCTCGCCCATGACTGTCCCTGTTCCCAACCCCACCACCCTCCCCACCAATGGCTCTGTCCCGCTCCCCGCCCAGGCCCCGAGGCTGCACTTTCCTGCCCCAAGCCCCATGTATTGCCCCAGCTGGGCATCAGGCATCAGCCCCAGCCCTGTCCAGTTCCCTCCCTCACCCCCCCATGGGGGCCTCAATCCCTCCTTTCCCTCTGCCAGACTTATCTGTGGGAGCTACTCTCCATTCTGCCTGGCAGCCATGTGCAGGTGTGAGCACATACATGCACGTGGCACCCTCTGCCTGATCTCCCTCCTCCCGCTCCCTCCAGCCCCTTGCAGGCTGGAACTCTGCCAGCAGGGAGAGCTTTGCAAAAGTGGAAAATCCATGTGTTTCTTCATTAAAATGAAAAATCAGTGTTTTTCTCAGTTAAAAGGGAAAATGTGTGGGGTGGGAGGGGTTTCCATTTTTCATGGAAAACAGAAAATCTAGATCCTGTGTGTACTCTGTCCAAGTTTGCAGATGACACAAAACTGTGGGGAGAAGTGTACACACCAGAGGGCAGGGAACAGCTGCAAGCCGACCTGGACAGGTTGGACAAGTGGGCAGAAAACAACAGAATGCAGTTCAACAAGGAGAAATGCAAAGTGCTGCACCTAGGGAGGAAAAATGTCCAGCACACCTACTGCCTAGGAAATAACCTGCTTGGAGGCACGGAAGCAGAAAGGGATCTAGGAGTCCTAGTGGACTCCAAGATGAACATGAGTCGGCAGTGTGACGAAGCCATCAGAAAAGC
>NW_005841915.1:1858535-1868520 GCF_000455745.1 Alligator sinensis | reverse complement strand
GGGCTCCCAAGGGAGGTGGTGCTCTCCCCTACACTGGGAGTCTTCAAGAGGAGGTTAGATGGGCATCTGGCTGGGGTCATCTGAACCCAGAACTCTTTCCTGCCTATGCAGAGGGTTGGACTCGATGATCTATTGAGGTCCCGTCCGACCCTAGCATCTATGAATCCCTGCTTATTATTTACTTACTCACTTACTGGCTTCTATGAAGATGCTCCTCATTTCCACCACCATAAGAATGAGGAGAATCTGGCTGTTGGGGTATAATCCACCAGCTGGGCTCAAGGTTACAAGCATAAGGGTGTTGAAATGCAGTTCTCAGATTTCTTTACATAAACAGTATTGATAGATTCGCATGTTTAAACTTAAAGTCACCAAATGAAGGGGGCTTGTGCACTAACCCCAATAAATTACCAAGCCTCATAGATTATTTATGCACTGATTTTGTTCTCTACTTTTCCTTCATTTTCTGAATTTCCTCTGCCTTTTGGTTGCTACCAAATATTGCTACCACCTTTACACAGCAAAGGCAACATATTGCTATGTAAAGATGGAAGCCAATGCCACAGGTTTGTGCACCAAGGTGCCTTAAAACTGGTACGTCCAATTATAAACATCCATGTTACAGACAGGTCTTCCCTTTCACAATTCCACTGCTATTCACTGTTCTCAGGGTATCAGACTGTTTAGTTTGAGTATGTTATCCATTACTTCATTTCCTGTGTATCACAGACTTGCCCAATATTTAATGATCCCAGGATTGGAATGTACCTTATAATAAGGTAACACTATTGTTCAAATTAGACTAGAGTCCAAGGTTGCAATCGGGATATGGGCCCCATTGTACCATTTAATATGCAAACTACGTAAGAAAGCCCTTGAAAATTCATATTCTTTTGTTAATTTAGTATTTTAGATCACCTAAATAGCTCTTACCAAAAAGCCTCCAAAAATAGATATCTTGTTGCTTGCTCAGAGGAGGTGTGAAAAGCACGGTTAAAATAAACGCATACAGATATGCACAGCTTGTTCCAACCCCAAATTGAATCAGATCCAAACTTTACTTCGAGGTTCAAAAATGTTTTGATGCCTTTTCTCCCATTTTTTTGCGTGAGTCTTCCCTTCCTGGCTAAGCAAGGCTCCAAGGGAACTGGTGAACAAAAACTCATAGTGTTTGTTATGTGGGATTAAAAAACAGAGCAAAGTTTTCTAAGTGATTCACATGGTTTCCTGTCAAGTATCTGAGGAAAAAAATTAAGTAAAAAATAAATAAATACATAAAAATTTATAATCTTTAACTGGCTTGGCAATAGCTTGCCATATTCTCGCCTAATAATATAGTTTCCTTTAAACTACAAACCGGACTGTCAGACAACGCCAATCCAGAAGTGTGTTAGTTCAATGAACTGAAGAAATCTCTGAACCATTTGAGGTCTGCACATTGCCTCCCCAATCACAGAACAAAACCTTGCAGCTTTCCGGGCATACTGTGATACTGTTATTATTTCTATTAATTATGATCTTTTAGGCAAGTTTCAAGCTGTGAGGAGATTTTATACTCATTTGCCTTCCCACTGACCATGGAAAGAGCTTTCCTTTCCCCCCCCCCCCCCACTATAATATGCTCCAGCTTAAATCTTTAAATGATTCTCTGAGTTATCACCTGTGTTGGCTTTTATGTGATAGAAGTAGAAGAGTATTATAGAAAATGGGAGCAAGGTTGTGCTAATGCACATTTCATTTGGGGTAGATGGAACTGAGCCTTAAGCATCATGATCAATTAAAGCAGCTGAGCTGATTATTTTTAGACAGCTCTAACTAATTTACAAGAGTAAGCTTGGTGCTGAATTTCTCTCTCTCTCTTTATGGGGGTTGATTTGTATAGGTAAAAAGCTCCATTTACCAACATAATAGAGACTGGCTCAGCTGGAAAGATAATGTAGGTTTGAAATTGTATTTACATTTAGTTGATGATAATAAGCATTAACTGTGGTTTTTTCTCTCGGCATCTGTGAATTGGGCAATATTCACGCAGAAGAGGCAGTCTGTAGTCATTTGCTTATACAAATTCTGCATTAAGCGTTGCCTCTTTGTCACAACTATTTGCGTTATGCTTTCCCTGTAGCATTTCATAATCCCCCTGGGTCTTTCTAACATAATATACTGGGTTCTGGGTTCACAGCCCCCAAGCAATCCATCTGCAAAAATATATTAATTATTCTGAAGAGACCATTGTGGTTTACTGGATGTCCAAATCTAGTTCCTTACCAGAGGCAACATCATCAAATATTTGTATGTGTATATGCATCATATTTAACTATATTCTTTTTCAAACATGGGGCTTAGAGTGAAACTGAGAGCAATTATCATCATTCCTTCTATTCCCAGATGGAGAAACGATGGCCTAGCGATTCAAAGTTACCTGCAGCAGCTCAAGGGCAGAGCTGAGACTACAACCTAGAACCTAGCCACAGGCCCGTACTACTGAGACTGTTCCAGGGCTCAGTGTGCTTCAGTGGTAGTTTGCCTAGCTGTATGTGACCTGTGAGCTAGCTGTGTGAATATAAGGTGGAAAAGGCCTAGGAGTTGTGAAAGGGGAGGAGAGACTTAGATAAACCAGGAAATGGCAGAGGCCGTTGCAGAAGTTCTGTAAGTGAGACTGAATAACATAGTGTTGTGCTGACAGCCACATAGCGATAGATGAGAATCATAGATTTGATTGTATTGGGATGGCAGGAGAACTGGAAGAGATGGGAGACTTCTGACCTTTCCCTCTGAGCACTTCACATGCACAGCCCAGGCTTTCCTTCCCTACTCGCACTTAACTGCCATCTGAACTCTTAAAGAGTTTTTGCTCCACAAAATCCTAACTTGTAAGTCAACATTCCTACACTAACATTACATTATATCTTAGTTTGGTACAGGCTGATGCAAAGGGAATAGGGAGAACTGAAAGCCCTTGTTGCAGATATTTTGGGCAAAGAACCCTGTGTTACAGCATCTTTTCTGTTTAATAAATCCCGCTTTCTTCAGTGCAGATTATTTGGGATGTTGACTTGAGGGTCTGATTATTTGGTGATAACAAGGGAATTTTCAGATAATTTACAAAAGGTGCTAATGCTAATTATTAAAGACCACAGTCCCCATTTTCTGAAATAATCTTAGTTGATTAAAAAAAATAAATGTCAGGCAATTTATCAAATATACATTTTTAAAGTTTGAGTAGCTTACGATAATTCTGGTGTACGAAATATTTACAAAACAAAAGGACGCATATGATTCTCTCTGTTTGGTAGAATGAAATTATAGTTATATAATAGTTTAGTTATATAATGATTGTGTTTTCATTGTAGACCTGAAAAAAAAAATGCGGTTGGATAACAAATGACTAAGGGTCATGTGATCTAAAATGTGTAAGTGTTGTTTTAAAGAGCTGGTTCTGCTAAGCTGAATAGGACTTCCGTAAAGCTTTGGTTGTTCATAGTGAAAAATGTAGCTGAAGTCTAAGTTTTCCTAATGTGTCTGTTGTTTTGATATTTTCTTAACCCTCGAGCGTGGTGCATATGTTCTATAAAATGGAGATAAGCAGAAGAAAGTTACTGAAAGCACATAGATACATGCCAAGATTAAAAAAAAAATTACAAAAATTACTCAAGAAGTAAACATAATCACAAAGTAATTGGATAATTCATACAAGGGTTCTGATTGAATCCAAAGAGAAATTTAGGACAGATATATTGTATCGTTTGATGTGACATTCCCCTAAATACACCAGAGAAATGTGAGCTAGATAAAATCACTGTTATGTGGATCATAGGATAGTAGGAAAGTAGTGCTGGAAGGGACCACAGGACACTGTCCTGGGAGTGATATAATCCTGGTTGTTCCCAGCTTATTTTTCTCTTGGAGCAGCCATTTTTACTCTGGGAGAGAAAGCCGAAACATCAGTACACTTGTGGTTTCTCCTGGGAAAAGCAGCAACTCTTTCAGGAGAAACTGAATATTTGTACAAGGTCAGTCACCCAAAAAGCAAATACAGTTTGGGGCTGCATTAGCAGGTGTATTATGTGCAAGACACAGGGGGGGTGTCTACACGAGATGCCTTAATGCGCAGTGAACTGTTCTACTGTGCATTACTGTAGACTGTTCTGCTGCACATTAGCATGTCATAGCAAAAACTGTGCTAATGCTCAGTAGATTTAGTCTACTGCACATTAAGCCTCACAAAAAAAAATCGTGAAAAACATTTGTGAAATGTTTGTGAAAAAGCTACTGTATCTTTATCTAGTACCTCATATTAGAGGTACTAATTTTAATGCACTGTAGCAAAGGTGCATTAATGAATGTGTAGACACACCCGGGAGGTAATAGTACCACTCTGAGAGTGGCAGATTGTATGCAGTTCTGGGCTGCCTTTCATGGATGGAGAAAAATTGAAAGGATCTAAAAGCAATCCCTAAGAGGAAAGGTTGAGGCAACTAATTATGCGTAGCTCAGGGAAAAGGAGATTAAGTGGGGTATGGTAGCATTTTTCTAATAGTTAGAAGTCTGTCTTAAAGAAGATGGAGAACAACTGTTCTTGTACTTCAGAGCCAGGAGACAAAGCAACAGATTGAACCTTAGGAAAAAAAATCTTACTTATTATCAGAGCAGTAAGACTGTGCTGCTTAGGGAAGTTGTAGAATATCCTTCATTGGAGATCTTTAGGAAGGGGATACATAAGCATTTGACAGGGATGGTTTAGAAGCAATGCTTCTTGACCTTTGAAGTCTTTCTATCCCTATGATTCTATATACATGTACATAATACATAGCGGAATAATGGAGCAATACAGGAGCCCCTAAGAAGGCACATGATATAGCAGTGCAGAACCCTTTGATAGGAGACCTGATGGTTACTCATTTCTTCTCTATATGCTGACAATTGTAACTGCAATGTTGTCACTCAAAGGTGATTATGTATTATGCTAAAAGTTTATCAAAGACAGCTGTTTCAATTAAGCTTTCAAATATGGTTTTGACCTTGTCTTTTGCATAACAGTTTCTAGCAACAAGCGTAAACTATCATATCACTTGCTAAAACTTCTGGTCTCCAACTCTAAAGAAATAAATCGGTTTAGAGGTAGCTTTGTTGAGTCACCTGATTTGGTGATTGGTGCTGATCAGAGAAACTGTGCCTTATTGCCTCAACTAAGAACACTAGGGTTAGTAAATAGCTTGCAAAATTACTTCTACTGGAATTTTCCTACTTGTAGACACGATTGCAAATGGAGAATGCAGATTTTCTCAGAAGTTGCTATGAAAAGATCTGTCTAGATCTTCTATGACTCACTGAGTGTACTACAGTCCAATTAATCCACATGAATGTTTTTCAGTGCAGCAATGTGATAGAAAGGAGACTAGGGAATGCCATTAATGGATATCAGTGTATATGTGTGTGAACAGATCTGGTCTATTATAAAGAAGAATGTTATCTCAGTGCCTCTCTGCTGTCAAGGAAAAGAGAATTTTTGAAGAAGAAATGTCATTTGAATGAGTATTCAAGCTTCCCATTTCTAAACCTATTTCATCTGGTACTTATAAACTGCATTAAGTGTCTCACTAACCACCAAATGGACTCCACTAGTTAGATAAATATAAAAAAGAGTCAGCAAAAAACCAATGTATGAGAGCATTAAGTCTACTTTTTCCTAAGAATGCTACTGATTTCATGTTCTACAATTAAGATCTACTCTAATTCCTAGTAATGTCAATGAAAAGGCCCTAATGGGAAGTAGGTTGAAGCCATTATTGAGCACAGCAGCCCTTCATTACTTTTTGGGCATCCAGAAACTCAGGTATCTACAAATAGGGGATGCCTCTTTAAAATATGGGCCAAACATAGCTCTGGGATTGATTCTGAACCTAGGACATCCATTGAGCTGCTTATACATGTGTTATGATTTGTGACTCCACTACTTCCGCCTAATTTTTCCAAATATTTATTCACTGGGTGCTACTGAAGATATTCACAATGTCTGAGAATTTCAAAGCGCTCGCAGAATGGTGTCTTATTGTTTTGCTATTTGGTCTCCAATGAGATGCTCAAACTCATTGTAGATAATGGGCATTTTTACACATGTTCTCAGATGTGGCTCCAGGCACTTTAATTAGCAAGCCACACTAATTAAAAGTGTCTGTGCATCACGTGTATCAGCGTTGCTGCGCATTCTTGTGCTGAAATCATGGCAGCGGGGACTTCAAACAAAAGCTCATTGGACATGTTTTATTACAAAGCGCCCCGTCAGTGCAGAGACACATGGCAATGCTGATACATGTGACATGTGAGGCTGCCAGGGCGTGGCAATGTCCGTGCTCCAGCAGACTCAATGAATTGTCTACTCTGATGTGCTGGATTTCCACTATGTTGGAGCAGGCTCCTCGCTTGTGTGTAGGAGCCCAATGTTTCATTTTCAGCACACTAGCAATGAGGCCCTTTTTTCTGGTAAAAAAATAAATCCCTATGAAGGGGTTTGGTGGGGAATTAATTAGTATATTTTTATCTGAAGCCAGAAATGAGTTAATTTCTTAAGTGACTCCTGGAGTCATAATATACATTTCATATGCATCATAAGGTACTGTAGTTCTGAATTGCCCTAAGCTTCCCCTCCCTGCCATGTGAACTCCTCTGAGGGGGTCATATTCTCACAGCTGTGGAAAGAAGGAAGGTTAACATATGGCCAGAGGTCTGTGATTTAAAGGGGTCACAGTGGAATTCTGGCTTACAAGGAGATGAGGTCTTCACCTCTGCCAGTTCCAAGTTCTCCTTACCCAATGAGGGAAGTACAAGCATGATTTATGCACAGTAAAATCTCCCATATGCTCTTTTGTGGGAAGAAAAGAAATGATGCCTACAAACAAACCTGGTCCTATTTCTCTGTAGGTGCACCTACACGTGCCATTGTGGTGATATGATAAACTTTGGTGCAGTTTGTGCCGTTGTCAGCTGCTCCTGGGGGCATGTGCTGGGGACTGCAGCAGTTTGAGCTGGGACTGAGCAGCCCTAGGCTGGCAGAGGGCCTGGGGAGGGGTCAGCCCTGGGCTCCAGGTGATAACTGGGCAGTGGCAGAGAGGGCTAAAGTGCAGGGCTAGATGGCAGGCAGCCCCCACAATTTAGCACCCTTGTGTCCCAGCGAGCCTCTGTCACCATCTACATGTGTATTTTGTTGCATGTCATTACTCTGTTGTAAGGTAGTCCTGCCCCTGACAGAACTGTCCCTGGGCAGAGTTAATTAATATCCTGTGCCCTAATACTGCAGCATGTGTAGACAGTGATTCAGAGTTCTCTGGAGAGTAGCACAAGTGGAGCAAGACAGGGGCAAGGGATACACTGGAGTCAGTCTTGGACTGTTTGAGGTAGAAAAGCATGCAAAGATCACTTAACCTATTGGACAAAGGCATCTCTGTGGATTACTTCCACAGTCATGTCATGACCTGCTCTGTATCATTTCAGCCCCTTTATTTCTGCTTAGCACCCAGCACAATGACTTAGACTAGACTTCTGGTTAAGTACGTGGCCTGACTACTGTTACACATTTTTGGGGGAGGGGGTTGTTTCGCAAGAATCAGTCACTAGCAACTTCCAAAATGTTGCTAAAGAAGTTTTTCTGTGAAATACTTATGAAGCAAACTCCTCCCTTCACGCCAGTTTGTTGTTCTATCCAGCTGCAAAAACAATATGTCACTTCTTTCCATCTGAGTCCTATCCTAGTGCTAATTAATGTGACAAAATCGTCTTTAGACACCTGTATCCACAGCAGTATATCTCTGCAGAAGCCACGTCTAATTTTTAATTGTATTTAACTTCACTTTATAAACGGGAAAGGACACGAAGAATAATTGTATATTATTGTTATGCTCCTCAACCCTTTGAATTACATTCCACAGAGAGAATTAGCAGACAATTAATTCCAGTTGCTGTGAGTGTATTTCAGTTCTTCAAATGTATTTCACATTCCTCAAACACAGCTTCTCTTCTTTGCAAAGAATTAGTTTTTTAATTATGGCGATTCATCTGCTGTGTTACATGTGTAACACTTAGCTTGCTTCAAAGACAAGCAATAACTACTGGTGCATATGTTGAATAAAAACTTATGATGTCATTCTCTTCTTAATTAAAAGACACCAGTAGATTCACATCTGAAGCCAAAATTGAGGGAATTCACACCCTAGATTGAAAACCAGGTCCTGGAAATAGTTTAGTTTTAATGAGTAACTTAACACATGCGTCCGTACAGGCATAGCTCTATCTGTCTGCAGTCAGGTCATAAAATAGTCAATGCGTGTGGGAATAAATCCACTTGTATTGGAAGTCCTTCCACTAATTGGAATCTTATTTTGCTATGCAAACAATTTGTAGACAAGACATTTTTCCAACTTTCTGATATGTTTTTAGACATCTCTGTATGGACAAATGCACTCAACCATAAACAGGCAACTTCTCCTAACATTTCTACAAACCTGATGTGAGTTGTGGTTTTCTTTTCCTTCCCAGCTCCCCTTGTAGTTTAATTTGCATAGTGTTCATCTGCAGTGCCTGTTTGAAACTGTTGGTGGGATTTCAGTATGGGGAAATTAGTTTCCATGCTGAATACCTAATAATTCAGGAATCCTATAACTGGTGATCATTTCTGAGAATTTGACTTTAACTTCTCTGTGTCTCTATTTCCCCACTAATAAGACAGGGCTAAAATTTATTTCTTAGTGTTTTGTGAGGTTTAATTTTTTAATATTTTAAAAGACATTTTTTTAATCTTTATATGTGACTTACTAACAGGCTTGGAGATTTGATCATAATTAAATATTAGGAGAAATTCAGTTAAATGAGGATCTATATTCTATCATCTTGTTACAAGAATGGCATAGAAGTGAAACATTTTACTGAAACAGTAAAATTACTTTTTCAGTGTCAGTTCCAAAACATTACCCATGCCATCTTCAAAGGGATTCCTCCCTCACATTAGCACAAAAATATCATTACAGTCAAGATAGCCTTTTAGTTCCATTAATAAGGAATACTGAGTTCACTTTTTGTATGGAGATCGTAGCTTTGTAAAAAGCAGGCAAGGAATGTCTCTTATTTATGCTATGTAGGCAAGTTACGGTCATATCGCATATATTACAGTAATAATTACAGTTGTATGACATCTCAATTCTCAACCTTCTGAAGAAAAAGAGCTGAAGTCTGAGGTAAAGATGGTTTATTGTAATATACTCTCTGACGTGGTTTTTCTCTTCTCTATGGCCACCACCTCTACCTTGATAAACAAACTGCAGACCTCAGTTTTCAGACTGACTGTGAAGTCAACAGTTCTACGCTTCAAGAAGCCTTGTACTAAGGTTTTCCCAAATATTAACAGTTAGAAGTTATGTTCAGTAGTGCTAATTTTCTGTTCTCTGATTTGAACCTTGCCAGTAGTCCTGATGTGCTGTGATATGCTGCCGATGTGGCATCTGGCGTTACTTTGAAGACCAGTGAAAAACAATAATTGATATAGCACATGGTGGCCTTCTTGCTTTGAAAAGATTTCTCTCTTTCTAGAGCTTCCTACAATATATGACCTAGTCCTGTACTGAGAGACTCTCATCTCTAGCTTTTGTCAGGGTCTGGTATCAGAGAGTCTTTGAGCCTTGTTACACATCAATTTTAGGTGGCTCCTGGAGCTCTTAACCCCTGGATTGTTCATACATTAATACTTGAAACTAGCTTTAAACCCACTTTAGGCAGCGTAAAGTTACACCACTCCTAGGCAAGTTTATCTTGGCCGTTGCACTGTACACTATGAGCTACTCAAATGTTGATTAGTGTTAATGCTAGCTTGAGTTTGGAGCAGTCGCACTTTAGGCCTGCAGGGGCCTGGAGAACTGAAAGGGAACCCCCCACCCCTATTCTGCACTTCTGCCCTGCCCCTGGGGTCCCCCCATGTCCCCCTCACCAGGGGATTCTCCTT
>NW_005841915.1:1853445-1858323 GCF_000455745.1 Alligator sinensis | reverse complement strand
GAGAGAGCACCAGCGCCGCCACCAAAAAGAAAGAGGGGGGGGGGGGGGGGCAGAAAGGGGGCAGTGAACAGGGGTCTGAGGTGCTGGGGAGGGCAGGGGCAGTGGGCCTGATCCAGGCCAACAGGGGAAGGGGTAAGTGGGGTGTTTACACTAAGGTCTAGCCTAGAGTGGCTACACCTTAGTATAACATGAGCTGGGTAGCATGGATGAGAGATAAGCCTGCCCTGGAGTGGTATAACTTTGAGCCACCTAACAACTGCTTAAAACCAGTTTCAGGTGTTAACGTGCAGACAATCCAGGGATTAAAAGCTTCAGGAGCTGTCCAAAATTACCGTGTTAAAAGCCCTTCTGATCCAGGTTACCTAGCTTGTGTTCCATTAATGTGTGGCTATTCCCCACAGATGAGGCACCCAAATTGCAGTCCTCCAGCATCCCAGGATACAGTGTTTTCTCTTCCATCCTCCTGTTCTTTGTTGACAAACTTTCCACCCCCTGAACTCTACTGCCTGGGAGGCGGGTTCTGGCACCAAGCCAACTCCCCCTTCCACCCCCATGACCTTCTCAATCCCAGAGGTATAACCTCATACAAAACAGTTTGGAGAGCATATGCCAGTTAACCAGGTCCCAGGGCATGAGCAAGTCCAGGAGTGGGGTCTAGGTGGGGTGGGAGGGAACAAGGTAGGGGACTGGATCAGGTCCTCATGAGCTGGGATTTCCTTAGTTTCATAGTTGGTAGGGTCGGAAGGGACCTAAGCAGATCATCAAGTCCGACCCCCTGCCATGGGGAGGAAAGAATGCTGGGGTCAAACGATCCCGGCAAGGTGATTATCTAGCCTCCTTTGGAAGACCCCCATGGTAGGAGTGAGCACCACTTCCTTTGGAAGTTGGTTCCAGATCCTAGCCGCCCTGACTGTGAAGTAGCGCCTCCTGGTGTCTAGCCTGAATCTACTCTCAGTCAACTTATGACTGTTATTCCTTGTTACTCCCGGTAGTGCTTGGGGGAACAGGGACTTTCCCATAGCCTGCTGGTCCTTCTTGGCCAGTTTGTACACGGTCACCAGATCCCCCCTCAACCTTCTCTTGTGGAGGCTGAACAGGTTCAGGTCCCATAGCCTCTGCTCGTAGACCCTGCCATGCTGCCCCCTGATCATGCAAGTGGCCCTCCTCTGGACCCTCTCAATGCTGGCCATATCCCTCCTAAAGTGCAGCGCCCAGAACTGGACACAATACTCCAACTGCGGCCTGACCAGTGTCGTGTAGAGGGGGAGGATCACCTCCTTGGACCTGCTCATGATGCATCTGTGGATGTATGACAAGGTGCGGTTGGCCTTCTTGACTGCGTCCCCACATTGGTGGCCCATGTTCATTTTGGAGTCTATAATGACTCCAAGATCCTTTTCTGCCACTGTGCTGATGAGAAGGGAGTTCTCCAGCCTGTAGGTATGCTGCTGGTTCTTCCTCCCCAGGTGCAGTGCCTTCCACTTGTCAGTATTGAAATCCATCTTGTTCTCATCCGCCCACCCCTGTAACCTGTCCAGATCTAGTTGCAGCCTGTCCCTCCCTTCTAGCATGCCCACTTCTCCCCATATCTTAGTGTCATCCATGAATTTGAACAAGGTGCTTTTCACACCCCCGTCCAAGTCACTGATGAAGATGTTGAACAGTGTGGGCCCCAGGACCGAGCCCTGGGGGACCCCACTGCCCACATCCCTCCAGCTTGAAAAAGACCCATCCACCACCACTCTCTGGGTGTGGCCCTCCATCCAATTTGCAACCCGTTTGACTGTGTAGGCATCGATGCCACAGTCCCCTAGTTTTTTAATGAGAATGGGGTGAGAAATAGTGTCGAAGGCCTTCCTAAAGTCCAGAAAGACTACGTCCACTGTGACACCAGCGTCGAAGGATTTTGTGACCTGGTCGCAGAAGGCCACCAGGTTGGTCTGACAGGACCTGCCTCAAATGATCCCATGTTGGTTGCCCCTAAGTATGATCTCCCCTGCTAGTCCCTCGCAGATGTGCTCCTGGATAGTTTTCTTAAAGAGCTTCCTCAGGACTGAGGTAAGACTAATGGGTCTGTAGTTTCCTGGGTCCTCCTTCCTCCCTTTTTTGAAAATGGAAGAGGGCCAATGTGGTTCCCAGTCCTCCAGCACCTTGCCAGAGTACCATGAGTGCTCATAAAGCTGTGCCAGGGTCCTGCAATGACCTCTGCTAATTCCTTCAGCACTCTGGGGTAGAGATCATCTAGACCTGCTGATTTGATCACATCTAGTCCCATTGGAAGTTCCCTGACTAGGTCCTCACTGACCCTGGGTCTGGCAGCGCCTCTCCTGGGTCCGTCAGGGATCCTGATGGGAGGGATGCCCCGGTCCCTGCTTAAAAAAATGGAGGCAAAGAAATTGTTAAAGAGGTTAGCTTTGTTGTCTGGTGTGACCACCAGATTTCCTAGCATGTCCTGCAGAAGCCATACGTTACCCAGTACTTTCTTTTTACCCCCCATGTATTTAAAAAAGGACTTCTTGTTATCCTTGATCTGGGTTGCTAGTCCCAGTTCCATCTCCACCTTAGCCTTCCCAACAGCCCTGCTACAGTCTTGAGCAATGGAGGTATAATCCTCCTTGGTGATGGCCCCTCCCTTCCATTGGGTGTACGCCACCTTTTTAGCTTTGAGATGTTCCTGAATGCTTTTGGTGGGCCATGGGGGCTTTTGAGCACTCTTGCCCCCTTTGATCCACATTGGGATTGTCACCCTTTGGGCTTGGAGGACTGTCTCCTTAAGGAATGACCACTCTTTCTGGACTCCCAACTCCTCTCCCCTGTGGGGCCTCAGTGCTTCCCCGACTAGTCTCTTTACTTCATTGAAATCCTCCCTCCTGAAGTCTAGGGCTGTTGCCTTGCTGCAGCCCTTTGACACCCTGTGCTGGATGGTGAATTCCAGTAGGCGATGATTGCTATCACTCAGGTAGTCGAGAACCCACAGTCCCCTCACCAGGTTGTTGCCCATGGCCAGGACCAGGCAAGGCATTTCCCCTGGTGGGACTGTGCACCTCCTGAGTTAGATGGAGGTCCTGTAACTCAGCTAGGAACCTACGTGAGCGGTCAGACCTGACTGACTGCTCTTCCCAGCAGATGTCCGGATAGTTTAGGTCACCCATGATGACCAGGTCCCTTGACTTAACTGCCTGCACAAGCTGACCTGAGAATTCCCAGTCCAGCTCTTTCCCCTGGTTGGGTGGCTTGTAGTAAACCCCTACTGTTAAGTCCCTTTCCCCCCTGACCCCCTTGTATGCTGACCCAGTGTTGTTTGTTGAGGATGTGTATTGCTCTTTGACATAGAGTGCCACACCCCCACCTTTCCTCCCTGTTCTATCACTCCTGTACAGCCTATAGCCCTTGATGTTTACCTCCCAGTCATGCGCTGGATCCCACCAAGTTTCAGTGAGCTCTTCTATGTCTCGGTTTGTGTTAGCTAGCAGGAGGGCAAGTTCCTTCTGCTTGTTCCCCATATTATGAGCATTAGTGTAGAGGCATTTAAGGCCTCCTGGAGGTGTATGCACCGCCCCCCTAATCCCAGAACTATCTGGGCCCCTGTCTCTTACCTGGGTATTTCTTATGCTCATTGCCTGTCTTTGATGGGTTGTTCTTGTGGGTGGCTCTTGGGTCAGTATTCTGTGGCTCCCTCTGTCCTCATCTTCCCCTTTCCCCGATGAGCCTAGTTTAAAGCCCGCCGGAGAAGATCGGCCAACCTGAAAGAGAACACACACTTACCTTCCCAGTGCAGGGGCAGTAGCTCCTCCAAAAAGCACATTCCCTCACTGCTCCCACCTCCCAGCCACCCCAGAAAGCACAGCCAGTGCCCCATAACACCCCAATCCCAAATGCTAAAACATAAGACCTTCTCTAATTTATTACTACTTTATTTTTTTTAATTCTTTTTTTCTCCTTTTTATTTTATCCTTTAGTGTCTGACTTCTTTCATCACATCACCCTTCCCCCACCCCATTCCTTACTCACTGCCATCCCATTAATTCTTCACCTCCTGGCTTCATGTTCTCAAGCCCCCCCCGCCCCCCAACCCATCTCTCTCACACCACTCCACCTAAAGCAGGAATAAAAGCCTATCCTGGTTGACTAGTGCTGTAGTAGCAACTTACAGTCTTGCAGTGGCAACTCCTAGTCAGACCTCTGCTGGCCAGCCCTCTAGTGGTATCCATAGCTATGGCTGGACAGTCAGAGAAGGTTTTTAGCCTTAAGGTGTCACTGCTATAAACTTGGGCTAGCACTAACACCAATCAACATTTAAGCAGATAAAAGTGCAACATGTAACAAGGCCTTTTGTAGGTGCATGGCCAGGATGCTGGTCTTGGCTCTAGGAGAGCCATGTTCAAGTCTCTGTACTTCCTGTATAGAATGGTATGTGGCTCAAAAACTGTGAACATGGGTCTCCCACATGCTAAGCCAGTACCTGGCCATGAATTTATAGAGATGTTCTGGCAAAAAATCTAAGTTCAGCAAAACATTTGGAAGGTTTTTGTTTTCATTCCAACATGCAACAAAAAGAAATTGTTAAAAAAAAAAAGAAAGTTTCTATAAATGGACTATCCTTTGGTCAGAATTTTCTTTCTTTCTTTCAAGATGGCTGCTGAGAGATGAAGCCCTTCTGAGCTCCTGCAGCTCAGGTGCCTTTTGTGTGTTCCCCCGCACTCCCTGCCCCCCTGTTCCTCTCCCCACCCCCCCAAAACCTTGCCTCTCCCCACCCTGTCCTTGGGGACCCCCTCCCTGCCCCTTTCTCCCACTTTCTGAGAGTTTTTCCCCTGGGCTCTGGCAGCCTCGTTTGCCTCTGCCCCTCCCCCACCTGAGCTCTCTCTTTGATTCCTGCCG
>NW_005841915.1:1852215-1853435 GCF_000455745.1 Alligator sinensis | reverse complement strand
TCCCCCTCCTGAGTTCTCTCTTTGATCCCTGCTGCCTCCCTCCTCCAGAGCCCCTTACCTTGGTCTCTGCCATCTCCCCCCGCCTTAGGGCTTGCCTTCAGCCCCTGCAGGGTTGCTCTGCTCCACCCCCTCCGGCTAATTTTGGGGCTGTTTCAGCCCACTCCCAGTCCCCGGTGACAGTCTGAGGCTTTTTTCACCCCCCCACCTCCTGTGGGAGAGTTAACCCTCTCCTGCCCAGGATGGCTGCCAGCAGCCAGGGCACTTGGCATGGGGATGTCTCTGCAGACCTTTCCCTCAGCCATGGCCTGTGGGTGCACGCCCCTCTCCACGTCAGGGTGGAGGACTGCGCCAGAGCTCTGGCGGACCTGCGGGGATGCTGGAGTGTCCAGTACATCTCCCAGGTCAACTCATTGCCCATCGTATATTTGAACCCTCCCAGCATGGTGAGGGAGGTGTGTGTGGCAGGGCTGGAAATCTCGGGGGTCCACCACTTGGTTATGCCCCTGGAGACCCTGGCAGTGCGGGTGGTGGCCTCCAATGTCCCCCCACATGTGCCAGACTGGGACCTCACCCAAGCGCTTGAGTGCTATGGTGTCCTCACCAGCCCCTGGCGCAGGCTGACCATGGGGAGTAGGGACCCCTGGCTGAGACATGTCCTGTCCTTTCGGAGGCAGGCATTCATGCTCCTCACAGATGGCACCCAGAAATTGCCTCCCTCCTTGACCTTTGTATTGGATGGGAGGTCCTACATGGTGTATTTCTCCAGGGCGGGAATTCATGCCGCCGCTGTGGCGGCAGCTCCCACCTAGCTGCCTAGTGCCCATTAGGGCAGTCAGCCAGGGCATCAGCTGCTGCATCTGCACAGGAGGATGGTGCATCCACCTCTGATGTGGGACCCTCATCAAAGGGTGGGGTTGGGGGATCCGCCAAGCCCCACCCACTCCACCCCTGCTCCATCCGGGGGGATCGACCCCTCTGGTGTTGGCATGCCACCCAGGGGGGGTCCTGGGACATCCTCCCAGGTTTCTCCCGCCCCTGTCACGGCTGATGCTTCACCCGGCGGAGGGGCTGGGGAGTCCTCCCAGTCCCTCCCTGTCGCAGTTCCATCCGGGGTGGCTAGCATCTCAAGCGCTGGGGCCCCATCAGGTGAAGCAACTGAGACCTCCCCTCCACCTCCGTCCACCCCCGCCTCAGCCACGGTGGCGGACCCGGAGGCGGCG
>NW_005841915.1:1850500-1851897 GCF_000455745.1 Alligator sinensis | reverse complement strand
GCCCTGCCACCCCACTGCCCGCTCCCCTGCCCACCAAGGCCGATGAGGAGGAGGTGGAGTGCCTGCCCTCTGAGCGCTGCAAGCGGCCCCAGGAGCAGGATGACATTTGCCCCCCAAAGCGGATAGGGATCGATCTCCCGGAGACAATCCTCAACCCAGATACTGAGGGGGCCTGCTAGGGAGCCTGGCCATTGAGGGCACTTTCACCGGTCTCACCGGGAAGTCCCTTCCCAGAGTACAGCCCCGCCGGTTCTCGGCAATATCCGGCTCCTTCTGGAGAAACCCCCCTGGGTGGCCCCCAGCTATGGAGGCCTCCTCAATCTCTTAGGTGAAGCAGACAGTTGTCCTGGAGGGCTTGCAGCAAAAGCGGCTGGTGATCGCCTTCCTCCAGGAGACGCACAGCAAGGTGCATGTTCAAGCCGACTGGCATGCCGCCTGGAGAGGTCGCTTGTTTCTGAGCCACGGCACCAACCTCAGCACAGGAGTGGTGACCCTCCTCCGGCCGCAGCTGCAGTACGACTCGGCGGTGGCACAAGAGGTCGTCCCTAGCTGGCTGCTGACCATCCACGTCACTCTGGCACACCAGAGCTTGCTCCTCATCAACGTCTACGCACCCACCAACGGGAGAGAGAGGGTAGCTTTCCTTGAGACCCTGGACGACCTCCTGAGTGACACCAGCGAGAACAATGACCTGCTCCTCGTGGGCGGGGACTTCAACTGCACCGTCAACACGCTGCTAGACTGGACAGGGCTGGAGCCTCACCTGCCTTCGGCCCGCAAGCTGTGGACCATGCTGGAGGTGGCGGATCTCGTCGATGCCTGGCGGGTCCTCCACGCTGACGCGCACCAATACCCCTGGGCAAAGATGAGTGCCAGTGGGATCGCCATGGCCCGCCTCGACCACCTCTACATCGGCCAGCACCATCTGCCGTTACTGTGAGGCAGCCGCATCATCCCATCGGGCCTCTTGGACTGCACCCTGGTCTGTTGCGAACTGAGCCTGCCTGGCAAAGCATGCACGCAAGCCCCTTACTGGTGCCTCAACATCAGCCTGCTGCAGGACACACATTTCAGGGACTGCTTCACCCACCTCTGGAAGAGCTGGGAGGCTGTACAAGCAGACTACTCCTCCTGGCAGCTGTGGTGGGACATGGAGAAGATCTGGACATTCTGCCAGCAGTATTGCCAGTTGGCAGCGAGCAAGATCTACCGCCGCACCCAGGAGCTGGAGGAGGATGTTACGGAGCTTGAGGCAGCCCTGCTCTGCGCGGGCAATGATGCGGCACTCCTTGAGAGCCTCTGGTCCCACAAGAAATACCTGTGGGAGCTGGCAGAGGGCGCAGCCCGTGACACGCGGGTATGTGCCTGCTGCCCGGAGCTGGCAGAGGGTGAGGCCC